>NC_137676.1:49033761-49148761 GCF_963989245.1 Nansenia antarctica
GTATCTTTAAACCCCCCCCCCCTCCCCGACCCCTTTCCTGCTCACAGTGGTTCCCTCTGAAGGATGTTCCAAATGGCAGTGTTCACCTCAGGCTGGAGTGGCTCTCTCTGCTGTCCTCTGCTGAGAGACTCAGTGAGGTACATCTACAACACACAATTGTCTCGTTTGTTCTCTGTACTGAGATAGTGTGGTCATGCGAATGAATCTTTAAATACCCTTAACTTTCTTTCCATTTGGCCAGGTTCTTCAGAGGAACCACAATCTCACCTGTAAGACAGCAGACCCTCCCTCAGCAGCCATCCTGGCTATATATCTGGACCGTGCTCAAGATCTACCTGTGAGTACTGCAGTGTGCTTTGAACTGCAGGCTTTCTTCTGTGTTCAAGTTGGTATGCATTATAAATCAGTGACTGTGTTTTAGATGAAGAGGGGCAATAAGGACCCCAGCCCCATGGTCCAGCTGTCGGTTCAGGACACAACCAGAGAGAGCAGGGTAAGAATGAACCCATAGACCTGTACACCTTACCATTACATCTAACTAGCTATAGTAAATCCTATGACCCGTACCCCATGGTAACCTCTCTCTTCTCCCTAGACGTCTTATGGGACTAACAACCCTGTGTGGGAAGATGCCTTTACCTTCTTCATTCAGGATCCTTCCAAACAGGACATTGACATCCAGGTAATAAGCCCTCTGCTCTCACATCCAGACGCCTACTGTCTCCTTGGCAGTTAAACTGTGATGGCGGCTGCTGGTGAAACCCGGGGAACAAGTCGGCAACCAATCAAAATGTTCTGAATTATGCACTTGATTGAACTGACATAAATCGAGCCCATGCTTAGACCAATTCTATTTCTGTTTAATCCATGTGGGGAGGTGTACACGTACAAACTTGGGGAGAAATGGGACGCAGAGATACTCTCTGTTTTATCAGACCACCCTTATACTTAAATCATAGCCCGCATGCTGCTGTGTACATGTCGCCTGTGTCAACCACCATACCTCCTCCCTGTTGTTTCTCTCCTCCTCCTCCCTATCTCCCAGGTGAAAGATGATGATCGTGCCCTGTCTCTGGGCAGTCTGACGATCCCTTTGTCCCGGCTGCTGGCCAGCCCTGACCTCACCTTGGACCAGTGGTTCCAGCTGGACCACTCTGGCTCAGCCAGCCGCATCTACATCAATACTGTCCTGAGGGTGGGTCACGGAACACCCCCCCCCCACACACATACACATTAACACTGTCCTGGTCTTTTGTAGGTGTCATTTGCTCATCTAAAAGCTATATTTTGTGTTCCAGGTGCTGTGGTTGAATGAGGATGCCTCTCCTACAAGCCCCATATCTCCACATCCTCCAGCCTCATGGCCATGTCATGGGGAGGGGGAAACAACAGCAGAGACTGCTCATTGTGGATTGGGTGGGGCATCTAAACCTCAACCCACACGACCCCAGAAGACTACCCCTGACTCTGACTTTGCCACTGAGGTAAAATGCTGTTCTACTACTGTAACTACATATTGGTCTCTAACACACACACACAGACACACACACACACACGCACACACACACACACACACACACTCACAATAAAGAGACCTCTGTCTTATGTTGTCTGCAGGGAGTGCTTCGTATTCACTTGGTGGAAGCCCAGAATCTGATTGCCAAGGACAACTTCATGGGTGGCATGGTGAAGGGGAAGAGTGACCCCTACGTCAAGATCCGTGTCGGTGGCATAACATTCCGCAGTCACACCATCAAAGAGAACCTCAACCCCACCTGGAACGAACTCTACGAGGTAGCAGCACAGTAAACACTGATTCAGGGCACTGCTATGTAAAGTCTTTATAACGGTTCTTCTTTAAACGTCAAACATTCTTAATGTTTCTAAAAAATGTGTTTACATGTCATTGTTCCTCCTACACTGTAGAACTGCATGAATACATGTAGTGCAGCCTCATTAAAACAGTCCCCTGTCATGTATCAATCAATACACATTTACTTTGCCAAGCAAAGAAAAACACAGCACAGTGGCAAGGATACACTCCCTGGGAGGAAAGAAAACAGGAACCAGACTCCAAGGGGGATCCATCCATCGTCCTCTGGCTAATCAGGTGCTGAACAGTAAACGAATGTGGAGTGCAGTGCAAGAGTTCAACATGTATGTGCTGTATGTGTTGTGTTCCATCAGGTCATTACGACCCAGCTGCCTGGGCAGGAGGTCCAGTTTGAGTTGTACGATAAAGACCTGGATCAGGATGACTTCCTGGGCAGGTGAGTGAGGGAGGAAGTGACTGTCATAGAGGATGATTGACAAAACGGTGCTCCTGGATGAGTAAAAACGTATTCAGTGGAAATACTGAAATGATTTGATTTACATAAATCGTGTGTTTGCAGGTTCAAGTTAAACCTGCGAGACCTCATCGGTTCACAGTTCACTGATCAGGTAAGGTTCTACCTCATTGGAACTAAAATACTTTCTATGTAGTAAAGTATGAAGAATATGTCTGTTGCAGTGGTACACTCTGAATGATGTGTCTGTTACATTGTTTTTACACTGTTGCAGTGGTACACTCTGAATGATGTGAAGTCAGGAAGGGTTCACCTTATGTTGGAGTGGCTGCCCAGAGTCTCTGAGACTGCAAGATTGGAACAAGTTAGTTCACTCTTTTCCTATCCCCCCCTCCCCTCTCTCTCTGTCTCTCTCTCTCTCTCTCTCTCTCTCTCTCTCTCTCTCTCTCTCTCTCTCTCTCTCTCTCTCTCTCTCTCTCTCTCTCTCTCTCTCTCTCTCTCTCTCTCTCTCTCTCTCTCTCTCTCTCTCTCTCTCTCTCTCTCTCTCTCTCTCTCTCTCTCTCTCTCTCTCTCTCTCTCTCTCTCTCTCTTTTTCGCTCTGTTTTTCTCTCTCTTCACCAGTGTCTCAGTGTAAAGACTGGTTTTGTCTCTGTGTTTTCTTTCAGATCCTGCAGTACCAGTCGCAGCAGTCGTACCAGAACAAGGTGGTTCCCTCTGCTGCAGTGCTGTTTGTGTACGTGGAGCGTGCCCACGGCCTGTCGGTAAGACAATGGGCCTGGTGCCCTCTAGTGGAGTCATACAGTAGTAACTGTGTGTTTTATATTGTGAAGCAGTGAGTGGTTTTGGCCAGCTCTCAGTCTGCACTATTATATTACAACATTGTGTCACTTCATTATTTGCTTTAATTTTGTTGGGTTTTTAAATCTTGATTTTTTTTTTGCATTTCACAGTTGAAGAAGAGTGGAAATGAGCCTAAAGTCGGGGTAGAGCTTTCTATCAAGGGCACGTCATACCGGACCAAGGTAGTACATTCTCTTAATCCTCTAGCCTGATTGTCAACCGTATTACAAACATACAATTTCACTTGTATTAGAGGAACCAAAATTAAGTTTGGGAAATTTGGCTTACCTCTTTTGGGTTTCCTCTTTCCAAGGTTGCTGAGCGTTCTACATCCCCTCGGTGGGATGAAGCTTTTCACTTTCTTGTTCGTGACCCTAGAGACGACATCCTTACCGTGAAGGTGAGAGAAAATCTCAATATTTTAATTAATATTAATACAATAAAAATCTATATTATTATTATTATTATTATTATTATTATTATTATATTATTATATTCTTTTTACTGTTAATAAAATGTTACCATGTTTTTAGATTACTTCTATTGTTATGCCTTTCAATTGTCCGATTCAGAGCTGGGAATTGCAGTGGACCGGACACAATCTGGTGCTCTATGTTATCTCTGATCTCCCTTTGTGCGTGCGTGTGATTGTGTGTGTGTGCGCGTGTGTGCATGTGTGCGTGCACATTTGTGTCTGCAGCTCTCCCACAGCTGGGGCCTGGCTCTAGGTTCTGTGGTACTGCCTCTAAGAGACGTGCTGTCAGAGCAGGGGCTGGTGCTGGACCGCTGGCTCACTCTGGACGGGGCCCTCCTGGAGAGTCAGATCCTACTGAGGGCCTCTCTCAAGGTAACTCACACCTTCCTGTATGAAACTCACCACTCTCAAATGTCAGTTTTGCCAAAACAGATGATATATATCATGATATTGGGCAAGGGTTAAGTTTACTGCTTTGAACACACCTTTCGTGAATGCATTCTAACCTGCTAATCATTCTACTGCCACTTATACATGCCATGCTTGCGGAATTCTAAACGACATTTTGTGCAACAGATCTTGGACACCCAGCTGGCAGTGTGCCGTAAGGGTTCAGGGGACAGTGATGGCAGTGAGGAGGGGGACCATGCCATCCCCAGATGGGATCCAAGCAACACAGACCTCCGTCTAAGGGCTGTGCTCTCTCATGCGTGAGTCACACTGGAATCAATACCCCATTGTGTTCATATGACACTACCCTACAGAGAGAACTCATGTTCAACTCGCCTAACATGGCACATGTTGTGTTTTCAGCATACTGTCCATCCCCATAGAAACATCATGTCTAACACCCTATGCAATTTTGGTTTATGTCTAGAATACAGGCTGACATCTATAATCAGTGATCTGTAGATTACAGTATATCCATTGAGTCCCAATCTATATGAAGTTAAATCTCTTCTTGTCTGTGTTCAGGGGTGGTGAGCTGACCAGGGTTGGCCAGGTGAAGTTGTCCATTGGCTACTCTACAGAGGAGAACAGGCTGTATATCACAGTCCACTCCTGCAGGTCAGTCCCCCACTACCCTTGGTCTGCACTGACCCACCAGCTGTGCATTTTGCTAGCCTATAGAGGCCAAGGGCTATGTCTGTTTCAATGACCTATTGTATGTCTCCTTTTGGAATCAGTGAGCATTGTGCTGCTATCTGTTGGCTAGCAGTTAGTCATGTTATGTGCTCTGTGTGCCTTCTCTGTGTGCCTAGGGGTCTGCCAGCTTGTGCTAAGGATGGATCAGACCCCTATGTGTCCTTCATCCTACTGCCTGACAAGAACAGGATCACTAAAAGAAAGACCAACATCAAGAAGAGAGACCTTAATCCTGAGTTTAATGAGAGGTGAGAAAGGAGGGGAGACCAGAAAGGTGTTACATGTAATACTAGTATCTTGTGCTGTATATATATCTTTTCCTCTCTGTTTCCGCAGGTTTGACTTTGAATTCTCCCTGGAAGAGTCCATGCAGAAAAGACTTGATCTGTCGGTGAAAAACAGTGTCTCATTCATGAGCCGTGAGAGAGAGCTCCTTGGCAAAGTAAGCTCATACATATACAGTAAACTGTAAACATCTGGCCTTAAAAAAAGAAAGAACACATTTAAGACAATGTTCCCCCAGTGACTATAGTATATGTGATAATATTGGCTTTGCTGACTGTAAATCCTTTTATAGGACAATCTGAATTGACCTCTGTTTTCAGTTACAGGTAGACTTGGATCAGATTGACCTCAAGAACGGCATCGCACAATGGTATGGTTCAGTACTGTATACTGCAGCTAGGACATAACTGTAACTTCTTTACTATCTAAGTTGCTGTGATTTGGTAACAGAATATGCATATAACACAGCGTATTATACAGTACTGTATTTGTGTATTTTTGTGTGTTTTGATATACAGACTTTGATTGATGTCCTATCTTTGACCTTTTTCAGGTACGATTTGGCAGAGGAGTCTAACTAGAACAGAGGTTCTAGGATGTGCGCAATGACACCTTACATTTACTATCACATCTGTGTGCTGTTTATTCAGATTATATGCAATGGGACCACCACTGTAGACATGCTGACATATCATCCCAACAACATCACAGTTCATCTGTAATGTGAATGTCGATAATAACAGAATCGTTCCATATTACTGCAGTGTTACAAAGGCACTGTACAGAATATCTATAGCAAGATGTTCATTAGAATCATGTAGCTGAATAGATATTTAATGTTGATGCAACTAAGTTGCAAAAAAAATAAAAATAGAATGAAATCTGTGTTGAAAAGTAAAGCAATTTGTCTTCTGATTATGGGTTTGTAATGTATCCCTCTATGCCTTGTGCTATGATCGCATTCTGTTACGTTTCCTTATCTATTTTAATGTTTGTTACGGTCTCATCAATCCCTATTGCTTCGAATAGGGAGCAAAATCCTGAACAATTCTCATTGGAGAATGGTTTTGGGTGTTGACTGAGTTCTTACTGACTCAATTGAAACAATTGTGTTCTCTGAGGATAGTTGAGAGAACTTGTTTCATTTCACACCCACTTAATGTAGCGACGTGATCAGTGTTTTGTTTTGTTCGTCCTCACAATGGGTATGAGTTACACTGTATTTAGATTAGATTGTATTGTTTATTGTCTGTCGAAACAAAATGTCTATTTGCATTGCTTCGAAGATGCTTTATAAACGGGGTTACATCAATACCAAGGATGTGCCATGGATGTTCATCAATGACCATACAACTGAGAGGGATTGGGGTTTTAAACACAATGTTTTAACTCATCAATTCCTTCTGTTACTCTAGTTTTATATGTTTGAATTTATGCCTTATGTATTACAATATGATGCACAATATTTTGAGAACATTTTTAATAGTGTTTATGTGATTGCGTTGATTATGTTCCAAATGAAGAAGTTTTGTATGTTTTAACCAAATGTATTTGAAGATTGCTTTTATAATTCATTAGTACTGTAATATTATTATGACCCAGACCCTCACATTTGCCACTGAAAATGAGATGTAAGAATCACTGTGCTTTTATTTGGTAAAGAGAACATTGTCAGTGTATGAGATATATACCATGCGTAGGCTAGGTGTTCTTACAAGGCAGCATTGTGTATGTATGTGTTAGTTGTGCCAACAAGTCATGTTCAAAGTTGTTTGTCACCAAACACTTAATAAAAGACCATGACCCAAACCTCTGTAAGAAGCAAGACAATTGTGTTTGCTGTCACCTCACTGCTAAGGCTTGAAAACCGTTTGGAGGCCAAATAATGACGTAGTGATATTGTATGATAGAAAAGTAAGAGAGGAATTGCTGAGCTTAACATAATGCTTTTCACATGTCAGCTTTGTAGTAGTTTGATTAAAGGTTTGCAGTTTCAAAATCACATGTTGTTTGTTTTCTTTATTAAAGAAATTGATGCTTGCACTTGTATACGATTTCATCGAAGTAAGTGTTATATCTTCTGATTCATAATTCACATGATATCAAACATAATTCCAATCTTCTGCACTTGCCTATTATCTGTCAGGTTATATCATTATAAAAGGAAAGGATAGACTATAGGTTGTTTAGACTATACATAGCCTACTGAAGGCTCATTTAACAATGTTCCATGACACGTTACTGTAATGTCAGAATAAAGACATTGCTTTACATTGAGTTTACAGTACCATTGGTCTAATATACAGTGTCTATGCTAATATTCATGATAAATGAAATGCCATTGGCTTACCACCAGGTTGCGATAAAGTGCTGACATAAGCCCCCAAAATCCATCCAGCTGTATCTAAACTCATTGCAAACAGATGTGAGGAGAGAGATATGCTGTGTGACGGACAGGCCACCGCCTCAATGGGGAGGACTTCTCTCTCAGAAAGGGGCGGGACAATAGCAGAAAGCTTGCCTTCTGAGTGGAAGCAACATCGGAGAGCCTAATCAGGATCACACAACAATAATGAATGGAAACGCATCGTAGCCAAAAAAAAAAAGTTCAGCAACCAAGTAGCTATTTGGTCGGATTAGAATCTAGTATTGAAAGATCGAATTCACAGCGAGAGATGGATTGGCCGGGTAAATCAGAGACCATACTTTGGAACAGAAAGCAATTATATCCTCATTGTTCTTTTTGAAATGAAAGTTCATTTTAGAATGATACAGTTGAATAGGCTACTGTATAAACCAAATGCGACAATAGTGCATTTTTATTTGTGACAATGTGTCAACATTTGATTTCAACGGGGATTGATTTTGGAATAACACACTGTTGAGTTTGAAGGAACATAGGGGGAATCTTCATTCTTTGGAAGAGCTTTGGAAGAACGTCGAGGGACCTTTATTTCTTCTGAAGGATACAGTAATTGTTGGAAACATGGGGAATATTGAGAGTGTGGATGGACAGTCGGAGATGAAGCATCACATCATGCCATTGAAAGTGCCTATGCCAGATCCCACGGAGTTAGAGGAGAGATTTGCTTTAGTTTTGGTAAGTGCCTCAGATGCTTGAATTGGTCGCCCAGATTGTCAGTCCCATCAACTTCAAAGCACACTTATTTTCTTCGCACATAAAAGCCTACACGATGCTCTGTCACATTTAGACAATTGTGTTTTTATTATTATTAAATTGCACTGAACATTATGGGATCATATTTAATGATCATAATATAGGTTGTCAAGTTAAATTGTATTTGGTGATAAAGCTTATGAATTCTTTGACAACAAGATACATCACTTCTTAGTTTTGAGGTTGCTTAATTTAACATGTATGCCTACCATAAAGCATAGTGCATGGTCAGGTATTCCCAGTGGGTACCCCTAAACACATCTCTAACCTCAGTAACTCATGGACAACTAGGAATAACAATTAATCTGAACAGAGGTGGTAAGGCAGATATTTCTAAATAGGATTTTTTTTTTTTTTTTTTTAACTGTGCTATAAGGCAATGACTGATTCTTTTTGCCTCATTTGCGTCTCTCTGTGTGTGGAAAGATGTCATGAATGTGTGAGAAAAACATACACTTTTCCTTTCTTCTTCTACTGCTGAAAAAAATCAAATTGGCCGGTCAGACCCACCCCCACTCTCTTTCTCCCCCTCTCATACGGTTCTTTTGTTTCCAAAAAGTCAACTCGAGGCTTTGGGCTAATTCTCTGAAGTCTGAGCGTGGTGCAATGATTGCCCCGTTTTTCACAGTAAAATGTCACTTTCATGTAATATAGGAGCGTTATGTGAATCCCTTTCTTTTATTCCACGTTTACGCAAAGTTGCTTTTCATCATTCGCTGACAGTATCTGAAAACAACATTTTCTGAATTCCCCCAAAACTCCCACACCCGAGGAGCGACCGTAAAAGAGAACCACCCCTCTTCGCTCACCATCTTTTGCGTCCCGTCTCACAGGCTGAGTTGTCTGAGCGCTTTGTAACACTGTGCACACAGTCAACACCCACTTTTACCAATTAATCAACACATTTGAAGTGTCTGTCATCCTACATCAAGGGGATAATCTATTTGATATGCCTATACCGTTAGATACAATGCTTCATGATAGCAAAAATAACGTACACCAGTATCACACGATTTGTATGACATGTATGTATTCAATCATGACAGAAAATCGACAGGCACAAAGAGAGGAGAGAAAGAACCACTACCTTTGAAAACATGTTTTACATTGCTGTGACATCAGTGCAGTAATGCTGCTGACATCTGATCATGTCTTACATTACAACGTTTGGTGTGTCCCTATTCTATCTCATTCCTTCTCTTCAAGCTGGCCCTCCAAACCACCAGTTTTCTTAGATAATACTAGGTCTAATCTAATTTCTCCATGAATCAAGCTAAACCAGTCTTTCACTGTAAATAAACATCCTCTGGTTCTTACCCTGTAAGTACTTAATGTTAAACATCCACAAATATGTTTGCTCACAAGTGTTTATTTAGTGTTTCCCACTTATATGACCAACTTTACCGCACTGCAGTCTTATTTTCTGTGTCTGTGGGTTGTATCCAGAGAGCTCTGTGGACAGATCACATGATAAAGAACTGGCATCATGGCGAGACATTACAGCTAATCACACCAATCAAGATCTCTACCTAAGAATATCTGATTAGTCCGCTCAGAAACCATGGCTGTCCAAGTTTCTCTGGTGCACACTGGCTCAAGGCCATAACTGAGAATTGGCTTGACAGAGATGTCAGCCACTATGGACTTAATTTATGGAGCCACTATGTCAAGAGGCTCAAGCTCAGTGACAAACTATTCAGTGCCCACTTGTTGAAGTCTTAGTTATTTTGACAACTTTTGTAACAAATTCCCTAGCAATTTACATTTCTCCCACATGAAGGGCTCCCTGCATGAGCCAGTGGGTGGTCACTGGTCATGAAAGGCCATTTTCAGATAAAACATAATGTGTTTTATTTATAAAATAAAAAAATTACTGTTGGGGGTCATGTACAACATCTATTTTTAGCCCATCACATTTTCCAGAATGTACAGCAGGGGATTTTGTTTTGTTTTTTTAATCATCCTTAATCCTCTCCATTGTTAGAACCTTTTTGAGTTGTTTAATCGTGATCATAGTCAAACTAAAACATGAATTATGGAAGAATATGCCAATTTAAGATAATGTTAATACCTCAAGTGTCATTGTAACTCTTCCACCTCCCTGTAACCCTCCAGTTGCTCCAGGTTTCCTTTACTTTGTGTCATTTTGTGGGAAAGAGCAACATGCTTGTGTGTTTTAGTGGTCTTATCGGACAATGGTCTCTGTCCACCACTGCTTGCCTCTGGTTCTGAGATAAAGGTACATCAAAGCTTCAGTCTTGAGGTTGGAAGTTGTCAGGAAAAGAGGGCCATGGCTTTGCCTTCTGGCTATGATTAGAGGTCATATGGTCTTCCTTCCCAAGAAAGGTATAGGCTAAAAACAATTTCAGGGATCTGAGATTGTTGTTTCACTGTGCTTCATTATCTTCAAAATATTATAATATTCTCAAATAATAATTCTCCAAAAATGTCCTGCCTCCATTTTAGTAATTAGAAGCATGATGCATTTATCTTTGCATGGAAATAAACAAATCAAGCCGTATCCATAAATGGTATTTCCTTTTCTTCCATCTTCCCCTGTATTTCCTGTGTGTGTGTGGATGTGCGTATGTGGCTGCTGTGTCTGGTGGGGTAGCCTCCTCTGCTCAGACACAGCTCTCAGACAAGACCTCCCTTTGGAATGGCAGAGCATTATGATGTCATGGGTGCAGTCTTTGCCAGTGCAGTAATATCCCTGGGCTAACGACTTTAGCAGGATCTATGGGTAAAGGGGAGGGGAGACAAGACCCCTGGGTTAAATTAGACTACTTCATGCGGTCTGCTAATAAAATGCCTGGGTCAAGTCTAACCGGGAGCATGTGCTAAAGGCATCTCCCCTTTTCTCTCTTGTCCAGCATATTCAGAAACAGCCTCAGCACTGTTTTCTGTGGCTGGAAACAGCTGCCCAGCATTTTCCCCCTTTTTACAGAGGAAATTGCATTGTAGGCATTGGTCCGCTGTGGATGGTTTCCCTTACAATAAGATGTGTGTTCCTAGAGGTAGCTACTGGCCCATTACATGTCATTAGTTCAACTACAGCCCAGCACTGGTCCACCTAGACCTCCCAGAGAGACAGATGGAGACACACATGTAGAGCATACAGTATCTCTCCACACAGATATTCAGTGTCAACATCAAAGAGCTTGGATATCCCTCCCAGGGTGGGTTGTCTTTTTCAATTACGTTCTTTGTATCCTTGGGAGCTTCCTACTTATCCCTTTACGTAAAATGGTATGGGTTTGTAGAATACTAAGCCTCATGGCTGGAAATTCTCACTCGCACTGCTCAGCCTGTGTTTCCCGCCTTTTGATTCCTAAGTCCCTCTCGCTGAGGGTCTGGCTTATTAGCTAACCTCCTCCATATGACTTGTTCTTACGAAAGAGATGTGAGATGTTGGTGCCATTTTCAAAGGTGTATGGCTGGAACGGGGGCTTCAGTGTTCTGGTGAGATCCTCTTTCAAAGTGCCCCCGCACCACTCCACCACTGGATTCCTGTGGTCTGGTCTGGGCTGGGGCCACAGGAGGACTCAGAGAGGGAAAATTCCCTTTGAACTGGCTGTCTGCCACTGTTCTGAGTTGTAATGACTTTACCAACAGTTCTAACAGTGCACACATCTTTAAAAACATGTTTTAAAAGTGATTATTTTCTCTACTTGATTGCATTGGAATCCATCCTAACAGAGGTGTCAGTCCCCCCACTCCCCTCATCCTTTTTGTTCTGACATGCACCATACAGAACATGGATGATATGTCTCTATGCAACTTTTCTGCTGATGGTTTGATTGTGGTACATGAAAGTGCCTTTGGTTTTGGAGAAGCACACCAATATTTGATTGGCAATTAGGCTTTAGAAGGTAGTCGAAGGTAACTCTAGTGAAGTAAAATTAGATTGTCAAAGGGACTTTAGCAGAACCCCCTCTGACATTACTCTGCCTTGAGAGCAGAACAGTGGGAGCACTAAACAGGACCTGGAGAGTCGGACTGTTTGATAGATGCCACTCAACTGGAACTAATGGACTCAAGCAGGGCACCCTGTTCATGGGACATTAAACCTAAATCATTTTCATTTGTTTGGGGCTACATTTTTATGTATCTGCCCGGCATGTCTGCCCACGCCCCCCTGCCACCATTCCACTTTTCTAAAGAGGTGGTGGGTGTAGGGGGGCTAAGCCTTTGTTTGTTTGTTATGCCGCAAAAGCAAGCTGTGAGTGTGTACATCTGTCTCCATCACCACCGCCAGGCAGACCCCAACCAGGCAGAGCTGTGGGAAGGGCAGAGGCTAGTGAAGGGAGGCTGCCCACCTGGCTCTCTCTCTCTCTCTCTCTCTCCCCCCCAGGCTACAATCACCAATCTGGGTTAGTCTTAATGGAGGCCCAAGGTTTTAGTGCCTCTTTGAGCACTTATTTTGAAAAGCAAAGGTTAAGTTGAAGAGCATGACAGAGCAGATAGAGTATGTCTCCTTTTACATGGAACATGGACTGTTCTTCATGTCATCCACCCGACTGGACTAATTATTAGTCAACTGACCTGCTGAATATTGTTCAAGAGTAGTATCGCACGTTTTCTCATTAGACTTGGGTTCTGAAGTTGAGTGATTCATTCTCAAGAACTGACATTATTTGCTGTATTGTCTCCATTACATAGTAAGCCACTTTGTATGACATAGTTGAGTGTTGTTTATGCACTTGGATAAATGTGTGTGGGTGTATTTATTAATATGTGAAAGTGCTTGTTACTCTGAGAGTGTGTGTGTGTGTGTGTGTGTGTGTGTGTGTGTGTGTGTGTGTGTATGTTATTACTGTGGGAAGGGGGAGGAGGTTGGGGTTGCATGCTGCTCTGATGCAGCTGCACTGAGGCTCTATGTTGGAGATGTAGTTTCCTCCTCAATACAATGGGGACTCTGTCAGTCAGTGTTGTTTTAAAGAGGGGGCCTCATCCCCTAGTGCCTTTTGTGCTGCACTCTTTTACGTGGACGCAAAAGAGGAACCACTGTAAATCTATTTAAAGGGGTAATGGTTTATGCCTGAACATTACCAATCAAAAATTGTTCTGGTATGCACAAAAATCATATAACCTAATTATTTAGCAGGCCTGCATTTGGGCCTTACACAACACATGGTGCCACCATCCAGAGCATTAATATCATTCACATGTCTCACATGATTTGACTTCTGCTTTCTTATGTATTATTAGAGTGACAAGGGTTTCACTGAAAACAACAAACACCACAACAAGACAAGAAGTCACACGAGGTCTACTTATTTCTTTACTAATCTCATTTTAAAATCTGGACTTTTACTCTCTTTTGGTTTCTGATATTTTTTCTCTCAATTCAACTCTCTTTGAGTACACCCTCCCACAAATGCCGACAATTTCCTTGAAAATGTACTTTAAAAAGCCTGTGTGACTATGCCTGAAGTAGCTAGACCCCTAAAGCAGCCCCCTAGTTCCATTGAGTCCCAGTTCTGTTGTCTTTTTCCTCCAGGCTCTAGCCAATATCCAACACTCTTACTAGGCAGTGTGTCAGAAGGCCTGGCCGGCCTGAGTTATTGAAGCATTCATGTACCTGCATTCCAGGCATTCTGTGTGTGTATCCTCTGTAGGCCAGGGCTTCCCTGTCTCCTGCACCGACAGCCAGAGGAGAACAAACGGAAAGGAAAAGGATGTCCGCCATGCAGGAATGAATGAATACCTCTGATTCATGACCAATTGTAGTGGCCATTTTGTTTACGTTTTAGTCATAACCTTTTGGATTCCATTGCAACAGTTTGGGGTCTGTGAGTTTCCCGTGTCAAAACAAATGTACAGGACAATGTTTCATTGCATAGCAGTGTCTGTCAGGTGGCAATGTTTGTGACATGTTTTGGACATAACAACAAGCACCTGTCAGAAGTACTAAAGTCTTAGCTACTGTACGATGTGAAGAGTGAATTCCCACTTTTGGGCTTTTATTTATCTTTTATTTAAACAGGAAGGTCTTACTGAGACCTGAGTGTCCTTTACAGAAGAGCCCTGTAGATAAAAAAATACATCCAAACGGACGAAATCAAACATTCACATTCACATTCGAAGCTTGAACATCTGGCTACTTCACGATGACCCTGAGTCCTTGACTTGTAACCTCAGGTCATAACAAGCCAGGCTTCAAAGAACCTTGTGATGATAATTGTCTTTAAATTTAACTCAGCTGGACTCAATGCCTGTTATCAGCAGCGTCAATCAATCTCATGTTGTAGGCCGATCAGTGGATAAATACATTTAAAAATGTTCCCTTCCAAAAGTGGTTGTGCATCACATCAACTCTTTAGCACTGGCATGGTTGTGGAATGTCCAGCCCTGTGAGTGAGTCTCCATCACAAAGCAGCAGCGCCTGGTAGAGAACTTATTTCTCTTTACTGACTGGCTCAAAGGTCATAGATTGAGAGCAGAGGGCCCAGGGGAGAGGTGGGGGGTTTCAGACCAGGCTACAGAGGGGGAAGTGGGGGGCTCAACCTCAGTGCTGGGCTGCCACTGCCAGGCAGCAGGGAGAGAAGAGCCGGCTGTAAGATTCACACCACAGCTGTAAAGAGTGTTGCTGTTAACTGCCGCATCAAGATGGAGTCATGGGGATTTTACAGTCGCTGAATTGTGTTTTAATTGTGTTTTAACGTCTTTCATGCCACGTTTCAGCTATTAGTATGGCAGCAAGCTGGAATGTATCATCTATAAAGCAGTTTAATGACATAGCATAGTTGTACAATTAATGGCAATTATTAGATATACCGTATTGACTCACATACATTGATTCATTTTTTAATTAAAACCTTTTTCACAGTTTGTATGGATCAGTACTATTATTGGTTTCCAATTGGTTTCCAATGAGAGTTGTTTGGGACAATGGGACTGGAATGTTTTCACTTGGTTCAGGTTCCACAAATCAAGAATGTGGCTTGGCCACATGAGGATGAGCTTCGCATGTAAATGAGCTGAATACCTTAACTTAGCTCGAGCTTGTTATGCCAATACCCTAATGTACTGGAGCAGCAGTTTGTTTTTGTTTCTTCTGTAAACAAGGAACAGCATGGGGGAGGCCTTTCTCCCCTTCTCTCCCTTTCTTTCTCCCCTTCCCCTTCTTTCTCTCCCTCCTCTCCTCTTCTCTCCCTTTTCTCCACAACCTCCCCACTTTCTCTCTCTCTCTCTCTCTCCCTCTCTCTCTCTCTCTCTCTCTCTCTCTCTCTCTCTCTCTCTCTCTCTCTCTTTCTTTCTTTCTTTCTTTCTCTCTCTCTCTGGGAGAGGTGGCAGTGGCTGGTCCATGGGCCTCAGTATTCCTCCAGTGTCTTTGTGCAGGGCCCATGCTTTGTTGTGATTGCCTGGTTCAGGTTACCTTGTAAAGAGCGGCAGGCGGATCAGATGACGGCATGGAGAAAGGGGGGCAGCGTTTTCTCACACTCTGTTCTGCCTCTCTCAATTCAACAGGTCTTACCTGAGAGCAGGAAAAGCCCTTACTCACACACACACACACACACACACACACACACACACAGCTCCCTCAACAAACAGGTAATGACTATGGAAACAAAAAAGACATTACTCAAGTCTTATTTACTGAAGAGCCAAGGAAGTCGCCCTGGTCCCATGACGATGGCACCAGCTGAGGTTCCTGTCCTGTCCCTACGCATTGTACTCCCAACTCCCATGGAAGAAGAAACGTCAAACAATAGTGCTTGGCAGGGATATTAATGGGTAAAAGGCTAACAGGGTGTATCTTTAGATGTCTTCAGGGATGGAGCCTTTCTCACGGATTCACTGACAGTGTAGTGACCATGTAATGTTATTCCTCCAGGTCATTGGCTCTGATGGAGCCCTATAGTTCACTATTCCAGTGGAAGTCTAGCAGACTGCAGGGCACTGCCTCCTCTCTACCCTGCCCCACCCTGCCCTGAGGAGTGCACAGACTCTACAACATACTCTCAGATTCTCCTCCTGCTCCTTCTTTTTGTTGGGGGTGCGGGGGGGGGGGGGTGCGTTGGAAGGGAACGTTTATCTTGAGCCAGATCCAGACGACCCCACTCCACTCTGGCACAAAGACTGGTCCACTGCCCAAACTCAATAGATAGGGTTTTCTTTTCTCATCGAGTGGACCTAAGATGTGCCTCAGTAAAAATACCTAAAGAAAATACAGACAGTTTAGGCCATGTGTTTATTTTAGTTTTTTTCTTTGCCTCCTCCTTGGATCTAGTTTCTGACAGGGATCAACAGCAAGAGTTTTTTTCCACCCTCACCAGACAATACCCTTCATTAAAGTGCTTCAGGACATATCCTCCCCTCCAGAGGCAGCAGGTCGAGAGCTTTTCCTTTCAAATCATATACAGTATACTCAAAGTGCTCTCAGAAGTAGGCTCCTTTTCCCAGTGTGGCTGTGAAGGGGGAAACTCTGAAGTTGTAGGGGTAGTCCTAAAAGATCTCTGCCAGCTGTGAGTTTCTCGTGAATTGAGTTGGGTGTTTTTAGTAGTCAGTAGTCCTGACCCCTGACTCTGTACCCTCAACCTGGCCAGTCAGTCTGGGCCGTGGGAGTGTCGTCCAGCTTACCCGTGCCTCAGGTCTCGTCTGCTGGACTGGAGCCCCACCCTGATTAGCAGACACTTAGATGGCCAGAGACGGCCCGGGTAGCAGAGTGTCTGGGACTCCATGTCTGTGTCTGGTGTGTCTGCTCTGGGCTGCCACATGCTCCATCCATTCACTGGGTATGAGAGCTCTTCATTCACCTACACCTTCACCCCTCTCCCTTTCCTTTCTAGAGAAACAGGGTGATGACACGGGTGTCTGGTGTCTGTAAAGTACATCAAATGGTATATAAAGGGTGAAGCAGACAGGAAAACCTTCTGATTTATCACCAGTTACCGATATGCTTGAAACTGAAACGTCAGACTCATAAAAGTGTCGTTCATTGTTCATATAGTCATTCTCAGCCTATGGGACAGAGAGAATCCCACCCACTTTGTTTGCTCAGTACTTAATGAGAGAGAGAGTACACTGTGAGTACACTGGGAGAGTACACTGTGACTCAGATATTAGACCAAACATGGATCTTTATTGGACCTGTTTGTGTTCCAGAATATACGGCTGAGATCTTGGTGAAATAAACTGCTGTCTGATATCTGGAAACAAACCAGAAATCAACTTTAAACAAAACTGAAAGTCCAGAAATACTCACTCACTGTTCATTTAGTGTTATTTCAGTCAGAGATGGATACTATCTGAGGAAACCCTGTTGATAGGAGCCCACAGTTGTATGAGCTAACAGGCTAATTTGGTTGGGGTATCTGTCCTGTCTTATCCATCTGTAGGTGTTGAGCTGTGGGAACAAGCTGGGGAAACATCCTGTTGCTCCTCCATTTGTCTCTCAGCACAGCAGTTTATTTGGGAGCTTCTGGCTGCGTCGCAGGTCATAAAATGAACTAGAGCCTAATTGGAAGTCAGTGAGACAGGCCCAACAGAAAGGGCTGGACTGGACTAGGCCAGATTAGGTTCCCTGGCGGTAGACAGTGACGTCCGTGTTGCCCTGGGCTCTCCATCATTGCCTGTGGTGCTGGAGGGGAGTGTGTGTGCGTGACTGGAGTCCCCCCTCTCAGAGTTTGCTTTCAGTGCCCTGCTTCTGATGACCCTCCTGGGCTCTTCCTCATCCTGTAACATGACACCTCTCAAACACTTCAACTTGCTAAGTCCTTCTTCCTCCCTACCTCTCATTCTCTCGTTCTTCCCCCTCTCTCTTTCTCTCTCTTTCTTTCTTTCTCTCTCTCTCTCTCTCTCTCTCTCATTCTGGTCGATCTGGCTCAGCTCCTTTCCATTTAAAAAGTTCCTCGGTCTTTCAGTTGAGCCCCCCTCTCTGTGTTTCTGCTCTCCATTTCCTCACTCGCTATGCTCACTTGTTATTTCTTCCATTGCATTCAGTCTCCTGCCTCCCCTTTCATTTACTCTGTCCAGCCCCTTTTGTGTGGGTGTTTGATTTGTGCATGTACAGTATGTTTGTGTGTGAGAGGGCGAGAAAGAAGAAAGGGAGACAGTGTGTCTGTGTGTCATCTGCCTCAAGAATCCCAGATCTCTTGTTGAAAGACAAAGGTTAGCAGGACTGAAGCCTTGAAATCAATCAGCAATCTAGACTGACAAGTGTCTAAATCTCCTCAGACCTACACTCCATATTGAAACAGGCCCCCCTGGCTTGTGATAACAATGGGAGATACTGGTGATAATAAAACCAGTTGGTCAGGTTGGACAGTGAATTAGGGCGGTGTTCCTACCAGGCTTTCCAGGACCAGGGGGCACATATTGTTCCTGCCCACTAGCTATTGTCTGCAATATGCAACTGGAAAAAATAGCACAAATGTCATAGGATGGGAATGGCTCTAAACACAATCAAAACAAAGCCACACATTCACTCATTTGTCAAGCCAATCTCAGGTCAAACAAGAAAGCCTTTGCTGGGGAGTTGTGGTGGGCAACATGGCACCATTTCAAGCACAAGACATTTTTGGAGTTTCTGCGTCAATATTTTTCTCCTTCCAAATTGATCAGGATAGAATAGCACTCTCTGTGAGTATGGATTTCACTAGTCCTAAAAAGTGCTGCTTCTTATAGCCTTTTGGAAAAAAACAGGAAGTTTGAGTATAATTTAAGTAGAAAGTAAAATGAAATTAGCCAAATTGGGTTATATGGCTCCAATTACCCAAATCCACCCAGAGAGGAAACAACACAAGAGGAAGAGAGAGTTAGGAGAGACGATCGATGTAGCAACACGACACAGCTGCTTACAGACACACCTACAGTATGTTCTTCTCAGACTGTAACCTTTAGGGAAGAGCAAAACAATGGTCAGCATTGGGGTGTACAGAGTGTTTTCATGTTCATGAGAGAACGGTTCCCCTGTCAGAATATACAAACAAAGTATATTCTCCAAGAGCTTTTCCCTTTCTGACTTTTATGAAATAGATATATGGAATTTGTTTGTTTAGGTTAAAGTTTGGACAATTTAAAAAAATGTCAAATGACTGAACACAGTTGAGTTGTGCCCTATCCCTTGTTTTGAGGTAGGTAGGACTCATCTTAATCACAACAGAACTCATTGGAACAGATATTTTCATTTAGCTCTTTAGGGGGATTTTGCTCTTTAGGGTTTAAGTAATAACTTCAGTGCAGGAAGCTCTGCCTGTCTGGTTTTAGAACTGAAGCAGGCTGTGTGCTGCAGAATTGAATTAGAAAAGTGAACCCTGCTCTTTGCCTGTATGCCCTAAGGATCTTCCGTAATCTGCATGGCTGGGTAACAAAACAAAGGTTCCTGGGCTCTGGGCTAGGGTAGATGCCAGACCAGATATGAGGTTGCTCTGTCTTATCATCACATGTAGGCCTAATCATCAGCACGTTTGTATTTGGGTCAGGCTCATGTCACATAAACTTGACTGTTAAAGAGGCGACCACTTAGTAGCATTGGTAGTCCTCACAGATATATCCATGAAAATGTCTGGACTGTAGTATTTATATAAACTGGATGCTTAGATCCAATTCTGAGCTCTTTAGATCAGTCAATCTTACAGCATCTTTTTCACTGTGGAAGCTGACAGTTGCTGTATTGGTAACCCACACATGTCATCTGCTTTATTTCTTATTGTTATTATAAGTCAAATATTTAATTTCACTGCTGCATATGCAACATATGTGTTTTCGACATTTGGATAGAAAGAGAGGTGTCACAAATTGACACCCCTCCAAGTGTGTGACTTTCCAAGGTGGAACTATAGAAACTGTGTGGTAGGTAACAATCTCCCCCAAGAGAGAAAGAGGGGGAGGAGAGAGAGTGAGTGGAAGAGAGAATTTATAGCAAATTTGTAACCATTATAAACAGGACGCATTCCTTCTGTAATTCTGGACATCTGGAATGCATGGCGTCTCTCTTTTTTTTCTTTGCTGTGTGGGTTTTGGAAGGCAAGTCTTGTCAAAGAGCCCTAATGTAACAGTTGAGCTCACTGAGCTCTAGTGCCCAAGATAGTTCTCATGGCTGTTTGTAGTTTTATTTTTGCAGAAATTATAATCGGTTGGTTGTAGACATCCAAATGATTTAGTGATTATAGTTGCTGTTTCTGTCTGTGAATGTGGTTATGAGCAATGTCAATGCTATATCATGTCAAACTATTAGGTCTGGTTTGAGAAATTTAGTTAAAGCTGCACTACACCATATTATGCATCTTCTTAGCATTAATGTGAGTGAGTCAATGCCACCCTCAGTACTGCACAGAAGCAATGTACCACAGTCATTGTTCCCTAAGTCAATGTGATTCATAGAGAGCTAACTGTGGAAAACAAATAAAAATACTCACATGGGATATTCCACTTGAGTGAATCATGAAGTGAACTGCGAATACCATAGGAAAGAACACATTGGGCATGTTCTACCATTGGCTGGTTCTACTATTGGTTAAACATCCAGACTAGGATCATGAAAATAGAATGTTGGGCTGTAATCTGGAGAAAGTTCAGTTGGTACGTGTTAGGATTAAGTGGTATGAGTTATAGCGAAGGGTTAAAGGCTCTGGGCTCTGTTGATGCGGGTGTAAATGGGGGGTCCTGAGCAAACAGCGCTTCATGTCTCTTCAAAGAGAAACGCTGAGGCGATCAGTTACAGAAGGTTGCAGAGCCCACTCACACTTCCTTCATGCTTAAGAGATCTCCGAGTTCACCCCTGTTTACAGGCACATGACTCATTCAAGGAAGCAATTACTCAGAGGCAATGTCATATAGTCTGTGTTTATGTTTGCCGTGGTGTAGAGGCATAAAATGCTTAAATGGGATGGTCTCAAGCAACAAATTAGAGCAATCATGTTAAATGACTTAATTTGAGCCACAGTAAAACCAGCATCCTGATGGGTGTCTTATGTGGTGTTAAGTGTTTTTTATGGCTGGATAAATGATAGTGATAGAGAGAAATGTGCAGACATGTTTAAAAGTTTCAGTAGCTTGCTAACCCTAACCCTAGCATAGCAAAGATTCGGATAGTCTCATGCGACAGGATGCTTGAGGTCAACACAGGAAGTGAGGTCATATGTCGCTGCTCTAGTTTGGGGAGTGGTGTTGCTGACCGACAGTCAAGTCAAGGGCTTAAAATATGTTATACTTATGCAGGATCACTCACCATCACCCCACTGATTCCACTGATTATATTATATGATTTACTGACGCTAATAAAATCTTCTCTGTTTCGTGTTTTTTCAGAGTTCTATGAACCTGCCCCCCGACAAAGCCAGGCTCCTCAGACAGTATGACAATGAGAAGAAGTGGGACCTCATCTGTGACCAGGTACTCTCCTCTATGGGATAAAACGTGTACTGAGAAAAGATATCCATGTGCAATTGAGCAGTTATATTAAGTCTACCCTTAATGTTCCTTGTGTTATTAGGAGAGGTTCCAGGTGAAGAACCCGCCCCACACCTACATCCAGAAACTACGAGGTTACCTAGACCCAGCAGTCACACGCAAGGTGAGGTCAACTCACCATGGATGCTAGTGAATTAGTGAATTTTGTTGTGACTTTAGGTGGTTTCACTGTTCACTGTTACACAGGTTATTATTCTTACGGCAAACTGGTTAAAGACGTTACACCAACCAGGTTGTTTTGTCTGTCTCTCTGTTTCAGAAGTTCCGCAGGCGGGTCCAGGAATCCACTAAAGTCCTGAGGGAGCTGGAAATATCACTCAGGACCAATCATATTGGGTGATCTATTCTCATCACTCCCCCCTCCCTTCCCCTCACCCATAATAGTAATAGACATAGTGTTAAGTTGGGGTGGGGCCCACGGGACACAAGTGTAGTGGTATGGAAACGAAAGGCTAAGGGAAATCAACTCCATTATTATTTTCCCCTTTCCTACCCTTTCTCTGTTCTTCCTGCCGAAAGGGACCCAGAACATTTCCTGGTGCCCAGATCTTTCCTATTGTTCTGCTCTGCCAACCTCCCTAGCTTTAGTTTTATAATGGAGTCCTCACAATACCCAGATGGTAGTCATTGTGCTGCTTGGACGCCTCCCCCTTAGTAGTGAGCAGGAAGCTTTGTTGTGTATGCCAGAGGGACAGGAAGCTTGTCTAACCAACAACGGTGAACCCTGTAAAAAGCACAGACACACACAAACACAAAAACACACCATTTTCTGTCCCTTTGTCTCTGTTATCCTTGCATACTGTCTTACTGTATGTATGATTATAATCAGATTCTCACTCGTGATAACTCAGTGATGCACTTTTTAAATGCAACTAAAGAGGAGAACTCTTTGACTCTTTACTGTATTGAGGGTGTGCCGAAAATAGCTCATATTATATTTTGTGTCATCAATAAAAGCTTGCTCTAAAGCATTTTCCAGAAAGATACACAGAAGAAGAATATTGAGGCTATTTTCAGAAGACTTTCGAGGGTCAGATTAAGTATAACAGAGGCCTGTTTATTGCGTGTGTCCAAATTCTGGCCCCTTTTCGATGTGTTATTCCTCAGATTGCCAAGACAATCTGAAATAGCATCTGGTCAGACAGGAAAAGAAGGGGGAGAGGGAGAGAGAGAGATGAGAGAGAGAGAGAGAGAGGGGGTGAAAGGGAGGGAGCATGGGGGGCTAGTAGACAGGAAACTGATGATCAAGCGCGCCAACTCCTCTGCCTCTCCACCCCTTTATCCCTCCACCAATCTCACTGCCTCTCTTTCTTTGCTCTGTTTCTTTACTCACCTCTCTCTTTCCCTTCCTTCCTGACCAAACAGACTCTATCTCCCTGTAACCAGCAGATCAGGACTATTCTGAGAACCTTTTCCCCAATTCAGTCCCCCTGGGGTTTCCAAGGGGGAGTGCAGGGGTCTTGGGGGGAGGCAGACTAAATACCATGACTGTCAGAGCTTCAACCTGAGCCTAGTCTTCTCAGCTCATATGCCTCCCACATTGTTTTTCTCATTGCAATGGGAATTCTTTTATTTTGACCTTTTTACCCCCTCCAAAAGTTAAAGTTAAATGGAGAGGAAATCTGAAGCCTTGCTCTCGTTTAATTTCCATTACAGCCTTGCCAAGTCCTTTCTCTGTCAGGGGAGGTGGGACCCCATTCTGAGCAGCCTTTAGTCTGAATATGTAGACTCCGATATGCCGGCCTCAAAACGTAGCTCTTAGGAATGAGGGCAGTGTGTATGCGTGTTTAGTTCTTAGTCTCTCCCTCCTTCCCTGTCCCTCTCCCTGTGCCCCTCTCTCTCTTGGCCCCTGTAGCTCTCAGGATACACAATTAAAGGATATGGGTGTGTTCCTGATGTAGTACCCTGCTCACCCATTTCTATGTCACATGTCCCAGGTGGGTGCGGGAGTTCCTCAACGATGAGAACCGAGGGCTTGACATTCTGGTGGAGTACCTGTCCTTTGCCCAGTGTGCTGTCATGTGAGTACCCCCACATCACTTCTGTCACATCCTCTGTTGGCTGGTGCCCCACACCCACCACTCCTCGGTTACCCACTCTAGGTTCTGTGTGAAGCTCTTCTGTAGGAAGTGGGAGTTGAAGTTGGCACTGGCAAGTGTTGATTTAAACAGATATAGGAGTCAATGAGATACTCTCACGTCTATGAAAAGGTGCTATAGTACGCTCGATTGCTCTTCATTGTGGTCCTTTGAATGTGCTTGGATGTGCTTGTATGCTTATCTGCATACTTGGCAGACAAAATGTGTTGCTGGACATGTGCTGTGTGGTATTGTGCTGATAATGCCATGCTGATATACAGTACCAGTGATACCACTGTATAAAGGGCCTGAATGGGACTGAGACAGTCTCTCTGTGTTGCAGCTTTACTGTGCAGCCCTACTGTGCAGTGCTATAATGTTTGCCCTTGACCCTAACCCTTGACCCTTCTACCAAATTGCATTCCTACCCTAACCTACCCTACCCCGACCCCTGCCCCTTTTGCTGTCTGTCTGTCTGTCTGTCTGTCTGTTGGTGTGTCTGTCTGTCTGTTGGTGTGTCTGTATGTCTGCGGCCCAGGTTGAATTTTGAGGGGCTGGAGAGTGGGGAGGAGGGCTCCATGGACAAGGTTAAGTCCTGGAGCAGGTCCATTGAGGATCTGCACCAGAACGGCACCCAGCCCTTCTGCAACACGCTGGTCCGCTCTGCGCGCCAGTCTGTCCTCCGGTACGTACCGCTAGCCCTCATGCTATTTACTTGCTGCTACCGCTGCTGCTCCGCTCCTCTAACCCTGGCCCAGGCATTTCAAATGTATGTTAGCATGTCAACTAGCAGTGTTCTGATATGATGCTACGATGTTTAGGACACTGGCGGGGATATGATGGTGTGATGATGGTATGGATGGTGTGATGATGGTGTGGATGGTGTGATGATGGTATGGATGGTGTGATGATGGTGTGGATGGTGTGATGATGGTGTGGATGGTGTGATGATGGTGTGATGATGGTGTGATGATGGTGTGATGATGGTGTGATGATGGTATGAACGGTGTGTCATCACATCTGACCTCACTGCAGGGTTCTGTGTAGATTCTCTCAGTTGATCTACTGTAGCAGAGACAGATACAGAGAGGTAAATCATATTAACATTACAAAGTTATGTACTGTATAATATGTCTGTTGGTATGATTACATGAAGGAAGGAGGACAGACATGTTGGTGATCACAGGCATGTAGAGAGGGAGAGAGTAAGTTGTGTTGCA
This sequence comes from Nansenia antarctica, assembly GCF_963989245.1. Lineage (NCBI taxonomy): Eukaryota > Metazoa > Chordata > Actinopteri > Argentiniformes > Microstomatidae > Nansenia > Nansenia antarctica. The sequence continues at coordinate 49,058,691 of NC_137676.1, forward strand.
AGTCAGTAAGTGTAAATCGCTTTGGATAAAGGCGTCTGCTAAATGCCAAAAGTGAGAGAGAGAGAGAGAGAGAGAGAGAGAGAGAGAGAGAGAGAGAGAGAGAGAGAGAGAGAGAGCGTGATGAGAGAATGTGGAAGACAGCCTATGTTCCTTTTAGTTGTGCACTCAGCCGTCTGTGATGAGCCGACCTCAGTCTGGGGACGGCTGTCAGGAAACCGGTGGCTTCGCCTCCCAGAATGCATCTGATCTGTAACCACATAGGCCATCTCGGGTCCCACTGGCAGATCTCTGACACACTTTGAGCTCAGAATCACATGGGTTCCAGATACAGTATGTCTCACTGTGCTGAAGCTTCACTTCCTGGTGTCACAAAAATGCAAACTGTGAAGATCAACTGAAAAGGAAGAAGAGGAATCATAACCCTTATATGTCTTTCAATGATAATCCATTATAATGTTGAAGAACATTTTGTTTTTGACCCCTATTCTCTTTTGCAGCTATGGCTCGGTAACTAGCAGCAAAACCATCAAGAACTCCAGGCTTGTGAGCCAGAAGGATGATGTGCACGTTTGTATCATGTGCTTGCGAGCAATCATGAACTATCAGGTACCAATAGAGCTGACCGCTATCGCCAATATGCAGTTCAACCACCACAAGCCCAAAAAACATCTCCCTCAATTTGCACATTTCTGTTGAAAATCTTTGTGGCTTCTGGCTCCCAATAATGTTTCCTGTATGACCCACAGATAAGGAAGATTGGATTGGTATATGCAGCGGCCTCTTTTTTTCTGACCACTTCCTTTTTCTCTCTACCTTCTCTCTCCAGTATGGCTTCAATCTGGTCATGTCCCACGCACATGCTGTCAATGAAATTGCACTCAGTTTGAACAATAAGAACTCGAGGTAAGAATTCAGGCTCTGTCTTCTTTGCAGCTTGAGAGTATTAAGGGTGGGTCAAACAATGGGGTTAACACTTGATCAGCCAGTTCATATGACACACCTTTCAGTCCCCGTGGAGCTCTGCTTCTCTCTGATGTTGGGGATCAGAGCCGTACACACAGCCTGTTTCAGGAATGCTCAGTAATAGGAGATTAGTGGTAAACCGTGGGAGCTGATCACTTCATAATGAGGTCTTTGAGTATAAGCAGCACTTGAAAAGGCGTGAAAAACCCTCCTTTATGGGTTTCAGACCTAACGTATGGATAATTGATTACAATTTTCTTATGCTTCAAGTCTTTAGAAATGGCTACATACAGGACTGTAGAGAGATGCAAAGGCCTCATTTGTTAACCTAGTATGAGGTTGACAACCTTTTTGCAGTGAAATCAGAATCATAGTGTGGTGGATGGGGTGTACTGATGAGAGTGTGTTGTGTCTCCAGAACGAAAGCCCTGGTCCTGGAGCTGCTGGCTGCTGTATGTCTTGTACGAGGAGGTCATGAGATCATCCTCTCTGCGTTTGACAACTTCAAAGAGGTGCAGTATTACCATAGGCAGAAATATATATGAATTCCCAACAATTACTAGTCCATCCATGAGAACTGAGATACATTCTTTTGTTCAGGAGCACTGTATTGTTTATTCTGGCATCATTCCAGAATATTCTAAACTCTGTGAGAACCTAACACATCCAGGCCAATCAAATGGCACAATCATTTCCCCAATTCCAATTGGGTGCATTAAGGCGAAACAACGGGCCAGTGTAGAGGGGTGACGACTGGGGAGGTTTGAAGAGTGTACAGAGGGTGTAAGCAAAGCTCTCCAGTGGTATGTATAAGGCTCTCATTAAGTCACCAGATGTGTAGCAGGCAACTTTGGTCAGTGATAAGGATCAAATCCCTAATGAGAGTGAGTGGACCACAAAGGTTTAGCCTCTCAGTTTCTGCCTGCTAGTCATCTAAACACTGGAACTAGCCAATTACTCTGCAATCTTAGCCCCAAAGAGTGCTCTGAAAGCTTTGTCTGCATTATGTTTCTGCATTTTATTTTACTTTGTTAATGCTGTAACACTGTAACTTTTGCACTTCGTTGTCATGTAGCAAAATTAAAAAAGATGATTACAGTTTTGTAAAGTGACTTTCAAAAGTCTTCAGAGGGGGATTCTGCCTAACGATGCTAAATATGCAGCTAATCAACTACAACCAAAGTCAGAGACAAAGCAATTATTGGGTGGATCATCCCTTTAAAATAAAACCATAAAGCATGTTGACAGTTCTCTAAATACTTCACAAGATAGCATTCAACTGTAGTTTTTTTTAACCATATTTGTGTTGTAATTAAGTATTAATTACAAAATAACAACTCCAGGCGAAGGCATTCTGCTCTGGAATGAGGGTTACATATGTTCTTGTTATTAAAAAACTTTTTTTTATGTTGGGAAAACAGCTTGTTTGTTTTCTTTCTCTGTCTCTGGCTAGATCTCTATCCGTTATTGTTTCCCATGAATTCCTTCCTATAATTCCTATAATTAGGAGGGATTTACACTGCAAATGGAGTGTGTTGACCTCTGCTTACATACAGTACTTGGCATGGGTCACAGTCTAACCTGAGGCTCTGCTGCACATACAGTCGGCTAGTAACTCCATCTCACAAGTCCAGTACATTTTAATCAAACTAAATCAGAAAAGGAGGTAGGTCAAAAGATAATATTACTGAAGTTAATCACCTTCTGATGAGATGGAAGAGAAGTACCTTTGTAACATACTTTCTGCCATCCAGTAAATCACAAACACATGTTCTGTCTGTATGTAAGTGTCCTTTACATTTCATTTCAGGTGTGCAAGGAGAAGCACCGCTTTGAGAAGCTGATGGACTATTTCCGCTGTGAGGATGGAAACATTGACTTTATGGTAAGAAAATGAAATTAGTTCCCATACGACTGGGCGCCTGTTTCCCCATGGCTAACCACCTTATGTTGGTCAGTATGTTTGCCTCTAACTCTGTGTGTGTGTGGCTCAGGTTGCCTGCATGCAGTTCATCAACATCATGGTCCACTCAGTGGAGGACATGAACTTCCGGGTCCACCTGCAGTATGAGTTCACCAAGCTTGGGCTGGATGACTTCCTGGAGGTAAGGATACAATGACAATGTACATCATGACCCTCTGTGGGTACTCAGGCAAAGATGAGGAGCAAAGATGAGGGAGCAGTAGTGTCTGACTGTGAATCACTAACCTGAAGCTCTCCCTCTCCACAGAAATCTAAGCACACAGAGAGCGACAAGTTGTCTGTGCAGATCCAGGCCTACCTGGACAACGTGTTTGACGTGGGTGGGCTGCTGGAGGATGCAGAGACCAAGAATGTGGCCTTGGAGAAGGTGGATGAACTGGAAGAGCACCTGTCCCATGTAAGTGCACCACAAACCCCCCCCTTCTACACAGGATTGTACAGTGTAGTTCTCTCTGAGGCCTCTGCTTTATACAGTGCATGGCTGTAGAATTCATTTGTTGTGATTTTCTCTCTCTCTCTTTTTCTTGTCAGATAAAGGTGAAGGTACTGTAGGCCTACTTAAATCAATGATGAAATAGATGCAGACAGTGGATTTTATGCTCTGCGATTTCAGATGTGTGTTGCATGTGCCAGGTAACCTCTCAAGCCAGGATTGCTGTGTGAACTGAATGGGCTGCAATCACCTCCACCCCAAGGACAATCTGTTGCGCAAATCAAACACATCTCTGAAAGCCCAATGCAAAAACCCACTATCTGCAACAATTAAATTACAGATTAATCTACTTATGAAGATAACTCACACTAAAACTAAGTACCATTAAAACATTTGTTAAAAATTTTTTTTTATAAAGAAAATAGAAAAATCAAATAAAAACTAGCAAAACAGGTGTGAAAAACTAACTAGGACTAAATTGCTGTTACAATTACAAATTACAAAAAATATTTTTTGTTGTTGTTAAAAACGAATGTAAGAAATGTAATTTAAATGAAATCACCTTATTACATTCAGTTTTCAGCCGGCACAAAACGGATGCAAGTCTAAATGCAGGCATATTGGCAAATTGTGTCTGGGGTAACTGGTGAAAATAACACAGCGCTTAAGCCCTATCTCGTTTTCCGTCCGGTGGGGGGAGTAGTGGTAATAGAGGTGTGTTTATGAGCAGGTCAAGTACCATCAGGTTTGCTGAAAAATGCTGGCCTTGAAAAAGCACTAATATTTCAGACACACCTATAATGCCAGTGCCAGCACCTCTCACCAGCACCCATGTTTGCACTAAGACTGTTGTTTACGCTGTTAAAATGCTCTGGTGCTCTTGAAAGTCTTCAGATGTTAACAATCTTTCAAATTGTTCCAATGTTATCTAATACTTTCTGGGCTGTTTCTCCAGTATCCCACACTGTAGAGACCTTTTTCGCACATAGAAAGGTCACAGGCAGACATGCCGTCATTCTGGGAATTTCAAAACAAACCCTGCTTTCAGGGAGCCAGGAATCCTGGGGGTGGAAGAAGGCAGAGATTCCATGAGAATTCCTCCGACCTCATGTGTTATCTGTCCTAATCCAAAACTGAAAGCTGTGTCAGCCTCACTTGCTGTGTCATGCTACTGGGCATATCACATTTCTGTTTGATGCTGCAGAGTATAGAAGAGGGAGTGGAGCTGGGATTGATGCCCACACTGCACGATGTTTACTGGATCTATGCTTCCGCCCCTCTCTCCATCCCTCCTGTCCTCCTCTCTCTGTTCATTCTGCCCATGTTGGCGTTCTACTGCCCTTCTCCCTGCCCTGTCCTGCTGGTACTGTAGGTGACAGAGAAACTGCTGGATGTGGAGAATGAGACCATGATGAAAGTGGCTGATCTAGAGAAACTGCTCCTTCAGAAAGATAAGGATATCCATGCCATGAGGGTAAGCTGGTGATCAGCATGATGTGTAGTGAAATAATCATAATTGTCATATATCAAATGTACTCAACCTGGTTCTGAAATGTTGTTCGACTCAAATGTATGCCGTAGCCAAAACGCTATCATAGTAAATTGATCAGCAGGAAATGCATTGATAGTTTGTGGAGTCATGTCATTGCACTCTCTGCCTCCCCCTGGTGATTGAACAGGAAACGTATGAGTCCACCAACACGCAGGTCCACACCCTGAGAAAGATGATCAAGGAGAAGGACGCTGCCTTCCAGAGGCACTACAACATCGAGAAGCGTCTGCTGGAGATGGAACAGCAGGGCACCATCCGTTTACGCAAGCAGCCTGATGGGGACATCGCCATTGAGCCCCTAGGAGGTGGAGGAGGAGTGGGCGGTGGAGGTGGAGGTGGAGGCATCGGGGTTAGTGGCCTGGGGGTCCCACTGGGAGACATAGGGCAGCTCTCCATGGGGCCTGTAGCTGGTCCAACGGGGCCAGGGGGACCAAGAACCAGCCTCCCCCCAGCCACTGAAGCTCCTCCACCTCCGCCTCCCCCACCTCCACCACCGCCTCCCCTTCCCTCAGCCTCAGGTACCAGCATGTCTCACTGTAATAATCACTGCTGGTGACCTACTGTATGTATGTATGGAAGTGAAAGTCACTATGGGGACATGGAGCAGGTCTATTTTCAGAGGCCCTGTGTGCTCTGATGTGCCCAGCCAGGTGATGGGTCATAGCCCCACCAGTCCAGACAGGAAAGGGAAATACTAAGGGTGTTTCCTCTGTGTGAGGGTGCAGACTGTTACACACAAAGGGGGAAGCACCTGCACGCATGTGTGTTCCTTTGTAGGCCAATAATCTCAGTGATACTGTATTCTAATGTAGCCTTTGGAATCAATACTGAGTGTTTTTTTGTGACACATCACAGGAGAGGGTGTACCAATGCCGCCCCCACCACCTCCTATGGCTCCACCTTTGCCTGGAACAGCCTCAGCCTCTGTAATCCTCAGTCTAGGCCTATCAGGTGAGAGCTAACACTAGCTATTGAGTACTCCATCGCACCTGGCAGTAGTTCAAATGAATACAGTACAGGACACAAGTATGAGGTCTTCAATACTAAAATATGTTTTTCAATATCATGACTGAAACTCCGGTCTCCAGCTATCAGGATTAAGAAGCCAATCAAGACCAAGTTCCGCTTGCCTGTCTTCAACTGGACCGCGCTGAAACCCAACCAGATCAACGGCACTGTCTTCAATGAGATCGACGATGAGCGTGTACTAGAGGTTAGTCAATCAGAGCAAACTTTCCAAAGCTTCCTTGATCTGTCATAAAGGAAACTCTTCATCATAGAGAATGAATATACTGTGGTGATTCACATTAAGTTAATAGGAGAGACATTCACCAAGGAGTGTTTGTACCTTTAAGAGTGGGGGTTAAAGGGGCACGGGTTTCCGGTTCCGGGTGATGTTATTGTTGTTGTCACTGAGTGTATGTTTGGCATGTATCAGAAAGTGAGGAGAAGTAAACGACCTCGACTCCAACCTACGTCTGTCGTCTCATTGTTACAACTCCCACAATACCATATTTTACAATAGATGTGTGGTTTGTATTGTTGTGGTGGTAGGAGTTGGATCTGGAGAGGTTTGAGGAGATGTTCAAGACCAAGGCCCAGGGACCCATAGTGGAGCATCCCTGCACTAAGAGCAAGGTGTCCCAGAAAGTTGTCAACAAGGTCACCTTGCTGGATGCCAACCGCTCCAAGAACCTGGCCATCACACTACGCAAGGCCCAAAAGAGTACCGAGGAGATATGCAAAGCCATTGAAAAGTATGTACTGTAGCTACCTCACAATCCTTACCACACCAGTGGTACAGTAGGTTCAGTATGTGAATATGACATAGATACGGTGTGTAGATTAATATGCATGTGCCCCTGTTTGATATTCTCTTGTGATAGATTGTGTACAGGATGTCATGTGTAAGTGACTGGATGTTGTGTATTTCCCCAGGTTTGACCTGAAGGCCCTGCCGGTGGACTTTGTGGAGTGTCTGATGCGTTTCCTGCCTACGGAGGCAGAGGGCAAGATGATGCGTCAGTATGAGCGTGAGCGCCGCCCGCTGGACCAGCTGACTGAGGAGGACCGCTTCATGCTCTTCTTCAGCAAGATTGAGAGGCTCACCCAGAGGATGAACATCATCACCTTTGTGGGCAACTTTTCTGACAACATCAACATGCTCACGCCACAACTCAATGCCATCATCGCCGCATCTGCCTCGGTTAAATCTTCCCCTAAGTTAAAAAGAATTCTAGAGGTAAGAGTTTGGTCTTCCATAAATGATCTGTGATGAAACATGTATGAACTAGATAAGACCCTTCATCAGCTTGCTCTCACATTAGCGATAATAGTGGTTGTTTTTGTTTTACTGAATTTATATTGTGCTGCTAAGACTAATTAATTAATTCTATCTTTGTACACTTGTAGATCATCTTAGCCTTGGGAAACTACATGAATAGTAGTAAGAGAGGCTCTGTGTATGGGTTCAAACTACAAAGCCTGGATCTGGTAAGTATGTTATAAAGTAGCACATTATAACGTTATATCGTAGGTCCAAGTAATCAAGTTTATCTCCAGGTTAGTTACAAAAAACTACACAGTTTATGTTTCAAGAGCTTGCCCTGATATTGTGATACAATCCTCTTCTCTCCCAGCTGCTGGACACTAAGTCCACAGACAGGAAGATGACCCTGCTTCACTTCATCGCTCTCACAGTGAAGGAGAAGTACCCGGAGCTTGCCAACTTCTATAATGAGATGCACTTTGTTGACAAAGCTGCTGCAGGTGAGTAAACAGAAATCATGAAATACTGTAGGAGCAGAATTGGGTCCACATACTGTAAGACGTCAACAGTCTATGTGGTTTACAGTGGAAAGGAGGAGGCTTGATTATGTGTGTGTGTATGTGTATAGTGTCTCTGGAGAACGTCCTGCTGGATGTGCGGGAGCTGGGGAAAGGGATGGACCTGATCAGGAGAGAGTGTAGTCTTCACGACCACTCAGTGCTTAAGGGCTTCCTCCAGACCAGCAACACCAGTCTGGACAAGCTGCAGAAAGATGCCAAGACCGCAGAGGTGTTGCCCCTGCTTCGACCCCTCAAAACTACAAACTGTCAACCAGATAAAACACCACTAAACAAGAAGCAACACCCTTTCCTAGTTGCAACACAACAAAACAGAACATTCAGTGCAACAACAGCACTACGCCAAACCTGACCACAAGAAAAATGAGTTGTCAACAAACTTTGCCTCTACTACACCCTCACACTTCTCTTTCTCCTATTCTAGGAAGCCTTCAACAATGTGGTTGACTACTTTGGGGAGAGTGCCAAACTGACTCCCCCCTCAGTGTTCTTCCCTGTGTTTGTGCGCTTCATCAGGGCTTACAAGGTGAGGGCAAACAGCAAAATGGCCGGCATTTATCTTTCATCCCTGTCTATGTTGAGGGTGGAGCTTTGTCTCCCTCTCCTATGGGAATTCCCCCTGGGGTTAGTGTGGGTGTTGTCCCTCTGCCTCTCAGGCCAGAGGAGAGCAGGGCCGCCTGTGTGCCACAGGACGTGGTGGGGAGTCAGAGGCCAAAAAACAGGAAGGGCCAGCTGGGTCGGGCTTTAGAGCAGCAGCTGTGGTGTTTAGACTGGGCTCTACCTCCCCCCTGACCCCCGGACAGCCCGGCCCTGCTCCGCCACACAACGCTCTTCCTGAGATTGTTCTCCGCCTAGATTTATGGATGTGCTCGAGGAAACGTGTAGCACAAGGATCTGTGTTTGTGTGTGTGTGTGTGTGTGTGTGTATGTGTATGTGTGTGTGTGTGTGTGTGCGTGAGTGTGTGTGAGTGTGCGTGTGTGTGCGTGCGTGTGTGTGTATGTGTGTGTGTGTGTGTGTGTGTGTGTGCGTGTGTGTGTGTGTATGTGTGTGTGAGTGTGTGTGTGTATGTGTATGTGAGTGTGTGTGTGTGTGTGTGTGTGTGTGTGTGTGTGTGTGTGTGCATGTGTGAGTGTGCGTGTGTGTGCGTGCGTGTGTGTGTATGTGTGTGTGTGTGTGTGTGTGTGTGTGTGCGTGTGTGTGTGTGTATGTGTGTGTGAGTGTGTGTGTGTATGTGTATGTGTGTGTGTGTGTGTGTGTGTCTGTTTGCACGTGTGTATGCATTTAGAAAAGAGTGAGACAGAGAAAAAATAAATAAATCCACGATGTTGAATGACTGTTTATGTTTGTGAAAGTGTGTGTTCTCTGTGTGTGCTCAATATCCAGATCTGTTTCATCAGTTCTCAAAGGGACAGTTTGTTTCCATAGCTTGGCCCAGAGCTTGGCCTAGTAGCAAGTGTCTTGGTTTAGACTCAATCCTTTTCTCTGAGTGGTCTCCATTTTCTCTGTTCTACAGGATGCAGTGGAGGACAATGAGCAGAGGAAAAAGCAGGAGGAAGCCATGAGAGAGAAGTTACTGGCTCAGGAGGCCAAACAGCAAGACCCGAAGGTACAGTACAATGTCCTAAACCATGTCAAACAGCAGGTAGAGGGCAACCATGTAGACCTAAGAAGAAAACTATACTCAGCCTAAGGCTAATGAGTCAATATGTAGAATGTTGATGTGGTGTATGGTCACGCTATTGGATGTTTAGGGATTTGTCAGAATGAATGGTGTATGATAGGATAGGTTAACTTCCCTCATCCCTCTGTCCCAGGTCCAGACCCAGAAGAAAAGGCAGCAGCAGCATGAGCTGATCGCTGAGCTGCGCAAACGCCAGGCGAAAGATCACCGGCCCGTGTACGAGGGCAAGGACGGCACCATCGAAGACATTATCACAGGTGGGCCAGACAGAGACAGGCCTCCCAGCCAAGCAGGCCCCAGCAGCACCGGCCCCCCCAACCCCCCCAGCCCCACCGGGGCTAAGATCACTGTGGTCATCCAGTGCTCAGCTCCCCTACAGTGCACACTGTGCTACGTGATCCAGACACCACCACATCTAGACCAGAGCATGTTCCAAGTCCGGATGTCTCAGTAGTTGTGTGGGATTGTGGCCTGCAGATTTGTAGTGCCTCGTTCTATTTGTGCAGCTAAGCTATACTGAGCCTCAAAAGTATGCAATTTTGTCCAAAGATATTTGGGTCTGTTAAGTATGTCATGATACAGGATGTGCGCAGTCATCATGACCCAATGCCCTGTTCCATGGGAGGTGCAGTGTCTCAGCCACCCGGCCACAAACTCAGGATAGTTCCTTAACTAACCATTTGACATGTATCTCAGTCAACATTAATCAACACCTAGTACATTGAAATAATCTAAATGTTGTGTTAATAATGTGAATAATGCTTCTTCCTCACACTACCAGCTGTGTTACAACACCTAATAACATGGTTACTTAACTGATGTTGTGCTACAGTATATACAGTGTGTCCTTGTTCTCCACCGACAAAGATCTTGACTGGGCTGGAGGACTCACCTCAGTCTGGTCCATAGAGGTGTGGCGGGCGGCACACAGCGAATTGTGTTGTGGGCCAGTCCAGTTCTAGGTTGACGAGGAAGATGAAGGTTGAAGGGGGGTGTAGTGTCCGTGTTTGCCTCTCCCAGTGCAGGTTGTATCTCAGGTGTGACGTGTTCTCTCTCTGACCCCCTCCTCCCCTCAGTGCTGAAGAGTGTGCCCTTCACAGCCCGCACTGCTAAGCGAGGCTCACGGTTCTTCTGTGAAGCCAACCTCTGTGATGACGCCAACTGCTAGCCCCTCCCCCCTAATGCCAAGGTTGTCCAGGTGTCTATCGTACCCACCCCCCCCCACCCCCCCACACAGAAAACTGCATGTGGCATGACCCCGTCACCCCCTAAGACCACTCCCTCCCTTGTCCTTACTAACATAATATAACATAATAACATATTATGCTGTCTGTGGCCAAGTGTTGTGTTTTACCTCAACAGACTTCTACCTGGTGTCTCAGGATAGCAGTCAGCCAAACCTCTTTGCAATACTGAGACTGATATCATCAGTCGTATTAAAGGCTCCTGATTAAATGTGACTACACAAATATTTTGCATTACATGCACTATACTATACAACAAGTACAGTATACAGATGGCTGTATATAATCAAGTGCATCTAGCATGGCATGAACTTAGAAAGCGTTGTTAGATGTGCCTTATTATCTGTAAGCATAAAGAGGTTTGGCTAAAAAATGGTCTTGTTAACGATGCCTTGTTCCATGAAACTAATGTGGTTGGTTTGGGTTCCCTCTAACATTGCACTGTAACCTCCTTCCCCTCAATCATCACTGTTTATTCTGCCCCCTCCAGCTGAACAGAAGATTAATGACAGTATTTATTCCACTCCTAAACCGAGGGTAAGGAAGGTAGCCTGAAGCCTGGCCTGCTTGGCCCCCCTGTGTGCTGCTAGCTACAGTGACGTCAGCTGCTTCAGCCAGAGCTTGAGATGCAAGCAGGATGCTTTATATTACAACAGTCAAACATGCTTTACTGTACAGCAGTCAGACAGTGGAACATAAAGCTTACGTTGCTATTGCTATGAAATATTGTATGGCCAGTTACGCCCTCAGCATTTTGAATAGTCCATGCTCCTCCCTTCCCAAAAGTCCAAATATCAGGTCCTTTTCTTTCCCACCTACTCTTACCCTCATGGAAGCGATAGAACGCAGGTTGATCATCTACAGTTCAGCCCCTCAGATCCCTTCATCATCACCTCCCTTGTATGTGTTGCATGTTGTCCAGTGTTCATCCACCACTCACCTGTCCAATGTCTCCGCCATGTTGTGTCTCTGCTAACTGAGGTTTGCAGTGTGCTGAGCAGCTCCTTAGTCAACAAGCTCGATAGAGGCCTCTGCCGATACCCAGACATACACAATTAGACAAGTAAACATAATGTATAAATAACAATTTCAAGTAAGAAGACATTTTAGAGCAACAGGCTGAATGAACCTAGCGCTCCTCTCTCGCATAGCATCTCTAAGAGCTTGTTGACTGCCATAACTGTAACTGTGATATTACAACTATTGATTCTTGTTTTGTTACCTACATTATTGGTTTTCGTGGTTTGCTTAACTACACCCCCATAGCCTTGCATTTCATTGTTTCGTTCATGCTCCTCAGTCATAGTTTAAGTTGAAATGCAAGGCAATGGGAAGGCATCATTCTCTGATTGGTGAACAGATACAGTATATTGAATTGGTACCCCTTTTACATCATTTTGGCTTAGTTATAGACTTGAGAATCACCAATTGGGGTCAAGAATCTCTAATTGACCCCAAACCGGAGCATGATGCCATTGACCTCCCAGTTAACATGACAGGTCCCTTGTCTCACCCCTCTCTTCATTACCCACTCACAGATCTCCGAAACCAGCCTTTCCTGCGAGCCGATGCGCTGATCCGGAGCGGCTGGAAGAGACCCTAAACCACTCGTTCCTCACTTAAACCTCCTTCCCCCATTATAACCCCCTCCTTGTGTCCCGGTGGTCCCACCCACCCCTGAGGCTGCATCTCCCTGCAGATCACAAAGACTGAAAGGGGGACAGGACAGAGCCAATGGCCCTTGTTTTACAGGGGTATTTATTTATTTATGGAGATCCTTTATAGACACTCTCAAGCGCAGGTATAATTGTAAAAGTACAGACATCAGGTGGGCTACTCCCCCTCTCTCTCTGCAAACACACGCACACACACAGGCATGGGGAATAGGACAGGATTGGGTGCAGAGCAAACAGGGAGAGTTGAGCTGAGTGCTGGTAGTGGCTCACGCAGGCAGGAAGGACATTGCGTGGACCCACAAGTGCCTGCCAAGGTGGATCTTATTTCCACTAACATGGATTTCCTCAGATTGTGCAATCCAAGCATGATTGAGACTGGAAGGCAGATGACAGCACATGTTACGGGGATTTCCTCTTCAAAGAGACCGTGGTTGCCATCACAAGACCTCTCTCCACAGATTACAAAAGATTATTAAAGGACAAGACTTTTGGTCCGGAGCCTTTTGGGACAAGCTAGCCAAACCAAACTTCCTTTCGTCTTCCTTATTTTTTGCTAAAGAAGTGCCTTTTGTTTAGACAGTATTATTTTTTGTGACTCAGCCATAATTTGTATCTTTTAAGTCTTTTCGTTAAAGATTGTATTTTCTATTGTATTATACTGTAACATTACCTTCAAATACTGTAAAATGAATATGCAATTGTTTGAAATCAAAATCCAAGCTTTAATCATTTACAACTCAAAATTGCAGCTCATCTCCAATTTAACTACTGCTTTCCTAAAGGGCTCTCAATTACCTCTTTACTGCATGACCAACACTCAATTGAAACCACTGACACGATGCCATAGGGATTCTCTTTTAACTTGTTCAGTTAGAAGTTGAAGGCAACAGTAAGGTTGTTCTGAATGTTATATAACTGACAATGCTTTCAGTCTTGCTGTTGCGGACACTTGAAAGTGGAAGGAAGTGACAGGAACTTATGAAGATGATCTGAACTGGCCGTTGTGTCAGGAGGTCCCAAAATGTTATGTTTTGCTTACTTGCATTTCTATGTATTGCATCATTGCAAATGAACCATTTCCCCCTTCATAGCCATCGAGCAAGCAAAAATGCTTGTGTACTTTGAGACTTACAATCATGTGTTTCAATATGCCATTTCTAGAAAAGTGTCAGCCCATATTACACTACTTACATTGCCTTAATGTTGTATAAGACACTACTCTTACAGTAGACATTTCTATATTAATGTACATTTCATGCAAATCAATGAATAGAAGACTTGTACTTTCTTGGGAAAAGGGTGAAATAGTGCCCCATAATTGATGTATGTTGTCTAAAAGGCAACTACTCTTCCCTCTTAATAAACAAATTCAGAATGTGACTCGAGTAAAGACTGCAGGCTTGGTATTTTACCAGTGGGAATACAGGGAGAAATTGGGACAGAAGCACAATGATGGCTCTCCCTGCTACTTTCATGTAAATGTGAAGATGAAGCAGAAACCAATTATATTTTCTGTACACTTTTTTTTATTTTTTTATTATAACATTATCTGTTATGTTCTGATGTTTGTACGTGAAAAAAAAAGAATCTTATATCTTTTCTCTCTTCAAATGAAGGTCAGAGCCACCATGCAGTTCTACTATAAAAATCCATTTAATTCTTTATATCAAAAAGAAATAAAATCATAACAAACCAAACAGAGCTACAAAAATCCATGTGGGGTTTTTGCCAAAGCATTTTTCAAAATTAAAATGATTGTACTAATTTACATGGTTCCAATAAAAATGTAACAGAGCAGACATTTCAAAACAAATTAATGAATACTGTTAACAAGTGATTGATTAAGCCAGAGCATTTGCTATAAGGTTTGTTTGTGTGTGTGAGTACCATGCAATGTAATATGACAGATATGGCTGATAACCTCCATTAGAAGCAGCATAGTCAACAGCCGTTTGAGACTGACAGACTGAGACTGGACCAGGCAGACAGACAGATAGCTAGCGTTAGCAGCAAGGCAGAGGAAATTAACAGGGGAATGCTAATCTGGAGGCTAACAGTCTGCCCTCTGAGGAATGCACTTACATAGAGCATACATGTAATTACATACATAAAAAAACACACACAATGTTGAAATTCCCACAGAAGTACCATTATCCGGCGTTCTGGCCTCTCCTGAAATTACATTTACAATCACAGACAAAAGGACAAAAGCTAGATGCTATATTCTCAGTTTATAGTTTTGTCATAGATGTTTTTTAAGCCATGTCAGGCATTCACAGAGGCTTGCCTGGTGGCAAATCTCCCAACAGCCTCGTAGAACAGTTACTGAGAGAATCCTGATCCCTCTAATGGCCTCCCAAAAACATCTTCTGTTACACCAAGGCCACAGACTCTCCATCCCAGACTCTTCATCCTGGAATGTCGGCTTCATTACAATCATCTTCATCCAACTCCATTAACTCGTTAATTTCTGACATTTAACATGTAATTTATACATAGACAAAAAAATGTGATAAAACAAGTACAGACTGCTATTTGTTACTGATGTTTGTTTTCCTGGGTACATTTTCAAGACACTTTGTTAATAGGTTGATATATGTATATATATATATGTAAATATATATAACTTTAGTCTGTGCAAGGAGGAAAAGACAATCATTTAGAACATAGTTCTCAGAAACAACAGAATGGACATACGTATCTGTGATGCTGACATACGTATCTATGTGTACATGTGCAGTAAGTTACACCACTGTCATCAGGCCTACCAGCCTTGGTTTCACTACATCTCCAGCAGTAGAGAACACGTACAAATAAAAGTGACACCAACCAAAACCAGCATCTATAGTATTCAGAGCTGAGCCTTGAACTTGACCTCTCACCTCACCGCTCCATCTCTTTCACAAACAACAAACACCTGGCAATTTTCTGAGATGGAACAATGTTTTTTTTCCCCTATACAATTCATACAAAAATAAAAAATTAAAATTGTTCCACTGTCATTAGTTTTTTCGTCTAACCTTTACATTTGCACAGAGGTAGTGGCTATATGGATGAAGGGGTGAGGGAGAGTAGCAAGGAGGTGAGTGAGCAAAAACTAAAAAGAAGTTGAGTGAGTAATTGTCTATAAAATGGTTCCTTTTTCTGACCAGAGGAATTTTTTCAAAGAACAAAATATAATACTGCAATCACATACAAAAGTAGTCCTTCATTTTATACATTTTATACAGTGTTCTCGCTTTTTTGTTGTTGTTGCTTTTCTTTCGATTGGTAAAGGCATAAGATGAAAGTTTATGGTGCAGCGCTGGGCTGGGCTGGGCTGAGCTGGGTTCAGTCAGGCTCTATGCCAGCGGGTCACTCATGTCCTCGTCCCCTCCCTGTGAGAGCAGCTCCTTCTTCTCGTCCGTGCTGGCCAGAGAGTTGCGGCTGTTGTGGGCTCCCATGTACAGGGTGGCGTACACGGGGTTGGTGAAGTTGGTGGGCTGCAGCAGGGACAAGACAACGGTTTGGCAAAGGGCACACCAGGGCTGTTCCAACACTCACAACCTGGGCTTCACAGCAAAAAGGTTGTTCCCAGGTCTGATATTATGTGTACGAATATTTTTGCCTACTTGAACTTACTTCGTGTTTCCTTATCTTTACAGATAGTTGTATCCCTATGAGATGGTCAGGACTGCTAGTTAGTGTGTGTATGAGTTTTGAAGGTGTGTGTACCTTGTCTGGGTCCAGTGCAAAGTCTGACTCCAGGAGCTCTCCTGCATCGTCATCAGGCTCCCCTTCGTAGATCTTATACGCTGGGTTTCCAATCTCCACGTTCATAGCCCCATTCGTCATCCTGTGGTGCTGGAATCCTTTAGCACTGTCAACATACACATACACAGTGAGTTAGTGTCATTTCAACATCACACACAACCCTAGCATCCACATGGGCACAACACAGGAGCGCACACTCACACAGTACAGTGCTGTACTGAAGAAGCCTGGATTCAAGCCGCTGACAGTAGAGAAAAAAATCCAGCATACACCAATCCATCACACAGAACCAGCTACATACAGATGACAACACAGAACAACAGGAGGTTGGCAATACAAATGACCTCTAGCATATACTGCAGTGTGACGAGGAGGAGTCTATCTTGGTGAATGCTGGATTTTCACACTGCAAATACTGGACTGTTACATTGCAGGCTCAGACGTACTGTGTACTGTAGGTACAAAGATAAGCTATTTATACACGTAGACGGGGACAGGTATGGATGAGGGGAGGGGTCAATCAGATCGATCAGATCTGGTCAATAGACCCCTGCGTTCCTGTGCGGTAGACCCCTGCTGCCCTGAACAAGAGTGGGCAGGCAGGGACAGGAAGACACGGTCTCTACAGAGAGACCAGTAAAATGGATGACTGGACCAACAAACAGCATGGTCACTCAATAGAACAGGGGGGGGGGGGGGGGGGGCAGGCGACAACAGGGGGACAGGTGAAGGATATATGACCCTGTTAAGTTACCGCGAGTGTCGGGAGTGAGATTTGCCTGACCACTGAGACCTGGAGGACAGGAAAGAAGTGGTTATCCACAGGAGAGAAAGAGAAAAAGAGAGATAAAGTAAGATGGTGGGAGAAATGAAAGACTGAAGGAGATTGAAGTTAGTCCGAGTTAGAGGGACCTAGTCTCAAACCAGTAACACAGTGGCCTACTCACCCACGCATTCTCCTCTTGTACCACAAGATGGCGCCAACGACCAGCAGCGCCAATAACAACAGCAGAAGCACTGGGATGACGACAGAAGCAGAACCTGCAGACAGAGCAACACATCAACCAATTAGGTCACACAAGCAGGGGGAAACATAGCTTGATAGTGTTATATTGACACTATCAAGAGGTTATACATTAAATATATTTACTTACTTCCAGTGGACTCATTGGACACCACAGGAGAGGTAACAACCTCACACCGATATCCCATCCATCCCACAGGACACCTAAACACAGACAGATTTTAGAGACTCACAAAGTGTGTGTGTGTGTGAGAGAAAGAGAGAGAGAGAGAGAGAGAGAGAGAGAGAGAGAGAGAGTGGATGGGTGTAGTATGGGCCATTCTCTTACTTGCACTGGGGCAGTAACAAGCGTGGGTCGATAGAGCAGAGTCCTTTGAGGCAGAAGTCCAGACACGTGTAGCAGCTGGGCTGGGACTGCCCATTGGGACATCTGCACATGGACAAGTAACACAAAGACAAGGGCAAAGGGTCAATTAACAACCTGCAGTAGCCTACACCATTTTATTCTACTGGGATAACACAAAAAGAATAGTGTGTGTGTGTGTGTGTATGTGTGTCAGGGTTTCCGTTAACCGGTAATTCCCGGACTTTGTCCGGTAAAATTTGTCGAAGTCCGACAAATTGAAAACACGTCGGACAAAATGTCCGGTGAAAATAATTCCCTCTAAGCACAATTTGAATACAATTTGCTAAAGTTCACATTTTGTATTCAAATTGGCTTTGGGCCACCATTCTCAGCTGAGCACCAAACACACACACACAACACTGCCCGAGAGAGAAGGACCCGCCCCCTCCAGCCAGCCTATAGGCTAACCAAAGGGGGCGGGTCCTTCTCTCTCGGGCAGTGCCGCGCGTGCACGAGTGTGTATGTGTCCGGTGCCCAGCTGAAAATGGTGGCCCGAAGCGGAAAGCCTTAACTTTATCGCACAATAACAAGGATAACAAACGAAACGGACAACATTTACACTAAGATGGAGACAAACTTCAGCGATATGATCTAACAGCCGGTTTTCAGGACGACATACAGACCCGTATGAGCTTACAGGGCTATCCCCTAAGTATGATTTGACAGGCAGCTAAACGAAATGCCTTCCCAACCAGCGAGACCTGGGGGGTGTTCTATCAACGTCGCCAAAGGAAAACCTAGGCCTACTTCGCCAAGTCCCGCGAGACTCTTAAAAAGATCCAGGCATATCTTGATAGATCTCGCGAGACTTGTCAAAACAAGCCCAGACTTTCCTCCAGCGACGTCGATGGAACACCCCCCTGGTTATAGAAATGACGTTGTTTTATTGATAAAAATAAAAAAAAAGGGTAAAACTGGAAAGAGAAATAGAAAACTCACATTAATCCCAAACAATTTAACAAACTTCAGTTAACGTAATGTGGAGTCCGTTCATTGATCGATGCTGTCTGTTCAGTTCCCAGTGAGGCGCCCGTTCAGCGCTGGACCCGTTCAGCGCTGGATTTGACGCATGGCATAGCGCGCATGCGTCAAATCATGTTATATTATTATATAGCTCGCATCTAATCGTATCGGATGAGAAATAGACATTAAATGGCATATATAGGCCGCTACACAACAGTAATCACCGCGACAAACAGCTATATTAGATTTGACGGAAAAAAAATATGATTTTGGAAAAAATAAATAAATTATATTTTAATATGATGACCGGAATATATCACGTTTGTCCGGTAAATCGAATTCTTCCCGGACACGATGTCCGACGGCAAATTTTTCTAACGGAAACCCTGATGTGTGTGTGTACGTACTTGCATGTGACCTCTCCGGAGGCCTTGGTCTCACACTTGCCAGTCCCGCAGTAATGGCACTTGTCTCGCTCACAGTGCTCCCCGTGGAACTGAGGGGGGCAGCGGCACAGCTTGGTACCATTGTTGGTCTGCAGACACATGCCCTGGTTTTCACAGTGATCCTCACATTTACCTGGGAAGGAGAGTGGACAAGGAGGGAAGGGGACACGAGAGAGGGGATTTAGTATACTTATGCAGCAGAGTATTGTACCTCCCCTCAGGGTATTTGAGACTAGGAATTAAAAAGCGTCAGTGTTGCACTGTTGCCTGGCTGTTTGTTTGTTTGTTTGTTTTGACCCTGGTGAGGGCCCCGATGCAGTCCAGACACTCACTGAATTGGCACTGTTCTCCCAGGTACTCTGGAGGGCAGCGGCAGGTGGGCTGGTTGCCCTGGGTGACGGTGCAGTTGCCCCCGTTCTGGCAGTAGTCTTGGCAGGTGTGCAGGTTACAGTTGGGCCCTGTGAAGCCCTTCAGACAGCGACACGTAGGCGCCCCTGGGACCAGGAAAACAGGGTCACCATTAATGTGAGAGGCACAAGAAATATCATATCTTATTACGATAATTAAGACTCTAAGAAAACTGCCTGGTAAGAAGAAACATCTCGTCAGACAATAAACAAGCGTATATTGCCTTGATTTAAGATATCTCATCTTACTTGTGTGTGTGTGTGTGTGTGTGTGTGTGTGTGTGTGTGTGTACGCGTGTGTGTGTGTGTGTGTACGTGTGTGTGTGTGTGTGTGTGTGTGTGTGTTTACCTGTTTGGGAGGCAGTGCAGGTGCCTCCGTTTTTGCAGTAGTCCCTACAGTGGTTGACCTCACACCTCTCCCCGCTGTAACTAGGCTGGCAGCGACACTTGGCCTGCATACGGGCGTTGAGGAAGCAGCTCCCGCCATTCTGACACTGAACGTTGCACGTCCCTGAGGGAGGGGCTGGGAACAGCAGAGAGGACAGGAGAGAGTTACAGTCTTTCTTAATATAAACCTTACAATGTTTAATGACATGACTGTATAGACAGACTGTGTATATACTGTACTATGTGTGTGTGTGTGTGTGTGTACTCACAGAATGGGGAGAGTGTGGGAGGGGGTCTCTCCACGCAGGTGCCATTGTCTGCCACCCGGTCGTCGGGACAAGTACAGACAGGCCCACTGGGGCTCAGGAGACAAAGCCACTCGCACTTCTTCCTGTCACATGGGTTGGTCACTGACAGAGAGAGAGAGAGAGCAGCCAATCAGAACCAACAGAGGGCAGTGCTGCAAAAGAGGCTACATCTAAAATTATACCCTATTCCCCTTATGACAAGCTTTTTTTGACGTGGTCCTGATCGAAAGTAGTACACTAGCTGGAGAATAGTGGTTAAAAGTAGTGCACTTTATGGAGAAAAGACAGATCATTGCTATTTGGTCAGAGGGAGGGAGCTATGGGCAGAGACTTACTGTCTGGCTGCTTGTAGCGGTGGTAGAGGACGATGTCTGTGGCATGGTTGATGCCAGTAGTCAGGTTCTCCATGGTGCCTTTGCCAAACTTGTTGACCCGGAAGACAAAGTTGTTGATGTAGGTGACCCCATAAATGTAGTCCTCAAATATGTCAATGCTGAACGGATGGAGGAGGTCTAGTGGGGAGGGAGGGGAACAAGGAGGGAAGGAGAGACAGTGAGCTTGCACTGTTAATATTGCTTTAACTGTATAGTACGTAGTTCTGAGAACTGAATTCAGTGGCAGAAAACCCAAGCCTTTAGGTAAGTGTAGTAGAGGGAACTCAACTGTTTTTGAGGCTGGTGACCGCAATCACTGGGTCTGAGCCGTTGAGACGCACGCTGCCGATGACTGACAGCTTGGCGTCCGCCCAGTAGAGACGCTCGTTGAAGTAGTCCACCGCGAGACCTACAAAGAGATAGGGCATGGGTCGTTTACGCAGACACAAGAGAAAGACGCTATAATGCTATGTATAATAAACCCATGTATAACTCTAGGCTATAATGCTAATGCTACACAGACCTGTCGGCCACTGGATGTTCTCATGGACCAGTGTCTGTCTCAGGGTGCCGTCCATGGCTGCGGTCTCAATCTTAGGATGGTTCCCCCAATCGGCCCAGTACATAGTCCTATTGGTCATATAGAAAGTCAAAGTCAAAAGTTGGACGGAAGAACAGAAGGAGAAAGATTCCATGTGAACTTCATCGCGCTCCACCCTTGGCCTCTTACCCTCTCTGGGGGTCTACTACGATGGCGTATGGCTCGTCGATCATGCCTGAGATGAGCGTCTTGCGGTGCTGGCCTGATAACTGGGCCACTTCGATCACATCTCGACCAGAGTCGGTCCAGTACAGGTTACCAGCCACCCAGTCCACTGCTATACCTCTGGGCATCTTCTGAAGTGGGATCTAGTCACGGTGGAAAGATTGGGTTTAGGAACATCACAATGAGCTGGGTACAGTATACAGAGAGAAGATCTCTCTGAGCTGTGTGTGTGTGTGTGTGTGTGTGTGTGTGTGTAGGCTTCACCTCTAGTTTGGTGACACGGCCCTCACTCTGGCGTCTGTTGCGGTGGGAGTTGGAGGAGGGGCCAGAGGAGGAAGAGGAGGCTCCTGAGAGCTCATAGGAGTAGATGCCACCCGTGTGCCAGTTGGTCCAGAAGATGCGGTTGCTTTTCACATGGAGGTCCATGGCGTCGATGCGCACGTTGGCGTCACCCTGGAAGGTCTGCTCGTAGCGCCAGTTGGGCATGCCAGGGTCCAGGCTGCGGATCTCATTATCATCTGCGATATAGAGGATCTGTCTGCTACTGTTCAGGTCTGGAGAGGAGGGAGCAGGGGAGAGGCGTAGTTATTATTAGACTAAAGAACAACAGTAGAACAACTGTGGGTTGTCTCTAATCTCTGTGTACTAGAGAAGTAGGCCCTTACTGTCTGCCTTGCAGTTGTCGTTGATCCTGGTGAAGTATTTGTGACAACTGCACTTGTAGGAGCCCTTGGTGTTGTTGCAGATGTGGGAGCACACTCCGAACTGCTTACACTCATTCTTATCTGAGAAGGGGAGCAGAGAGGGTTGTGAAAAGAAGGCCTGACCCGACCATAAGTCATAGTTGAATACAATTCTTTTTTGGCATGGCCTGCTTTACTGTAACGATGTGACAAGAAAGAGTGAACATAGGAGGACAACCAGGTGGGCTGGTCCTGCGGTGGGACACAGAGGTCGTCTGGGTCGGTACCTTCACAGGTGTTGTGTCCCGTCTTCTGGAAGCCCGGCTTGCAGGAGCAGAAGGAGTCCGTCCCGTTGGTGACACAGTGAGCCTCGTCTCCGTCCCCGCACAAGGTCCGGTTACTCCTGCAGTCGTTCAGCTTGGTGTCTGCAGGGACCCACCAGAACACAGGTCCACATTCACTACATGATTTATTTGTTAGTTAAGATATTGCTGACGTTGTTAAGTGTGCAGATCTCTGCATTGCCATAAATACTGTACAGTATATGTTTTAGGGGCTGGTGAAAGGGGTGTGAACAAGTCGGGAACTATGAAGTCACGGAAGTGAGTTGGTATTATCTTTTTTTCTATGCGTTTTATGCATATATTTTTTTTCATATTACGAAAGTTTAAGTGTTGAAGAGCCCACTCAATATAACAAACAGCAGTTTTAGGATCACTAAATACTAAATGTTCTTTGTTTTTAGCTGCTAGCCAGCTAGCGCGATGGAACACAGTGTGTTTGTTTTGATTCAGGGCTATTTTCTCCACTATTTGGTTTGAGGTGTAGGCCTACCAACATTCACATAAGTATATCTTCTTAAACTATTTTCAGATTTCAACATATGACATCATTTGAAAATCAATACAATCTGCACTTTCATAATCTGTAAAAAACTGAAAAATGACCGTGCCGACTTAACAGCAGCTCCTGTCACATGTGTCAGTGGACAGTGATATTAGTGTAAATCAGTCAGGACTTAGCACCTGTCTTGCAGTTGATCTCATCAGAGCCGTAGTCCTCGCAGTCGTTGAAGAAGTTGCAGCGCAGGTTGGAGCTGATGCAACGGCTGTTGTTACAGAGGAACTCGTCCTTCTCACAGGTGGGCACGGTTGGGGGGGCCTCTGTGAAAACACACACACACACACAATTAGGTTTCATGATCTCCCTGAGAGTCACAGTGGAAAACAGATAAGCAGAAGTCAGGAAAGGTCACACGTTGAAGAACTCACGGCAGTTGAGCTCGTCAGAGTTGTCCCCACAGTTGTCGATGCTGTCACACAGTTTAAACGCCTGCAGGCACACACGGTCGTTTTGGCAACGGAAATTCCTGGTGGGGGGGCACTGGAACATCCCTAGCAGAGGAGTGGGTCAGGATGTGAGGAGACAAGGGAAAGAGTCAGAGCAGGCTTAAGGACCCTGGGGCCGTATTACAGAAACTTCCTAAATTGCATATCCTATCTTAACTGTTTGGTAACCATGGTAATTAGGATTAGGACCAAAAAGCCATTACAGATCACTGTTCCTAAATCAATGTGCCTATCCTAACTTGAGATAGGAAAAGTGTATTACACAAGCTTCCTAACTTCACAACATCTTAAATAAAGTCACCTAACTTTAACTGTCAAAAATCACACCCAGGTGGTTACGGTGGAGTAAGCGGTGCAGGTTTCACAGAATTCCGTTGCTATTGTTCAAGGAGGAGCGGCAGTTGGTAATTTACATTTTGAAACCCATTTTCTAACTTGTGATGACGACTACAGTTTACTGAATTACGTACGACTACTTGAATTTGCTTCTCTGCAGAAAAAGCTCGTTTTCTCTGTTTATTGGTCAAAATCAGGTGTTTTTGCTGAAACCACCCTATGTTCTACGGCCGATTTCTAAACACTCGAAGAGGCTAGAAACAAACTTTCTTTTTCTGATGAAAGAAGAGAGTCTAAAGTTTTGGTAGATATGTTCAATGTTTATGTAGTCCGAAAAGTCAATATTTGGTGGGTCTTCAAAGTTCAGCGAAAATGCCCCAAAAGTCTGGCAGTGTGGAGCTCTCCGCTCTGAACATGGCTGGCAGTCAAAGAGTTAATGTACACAGACATAATATGAATCAAAATGTAATACGGCCCCAGGGGACTGGATATGATATCACATGGGGTTGTACTGTACTCACTGCACTGATCAGGGTTCTCGTCAGAGTTGTCTCCACAGTCATCCTCGCCATCACACTTCCAGGCCAGAGGTTTGCACAGGGTGTTGTTACACTGGAACTCATCCAGGGGGCAGTGTCTCCCAGCTAACACCACAGAGGGGAACCAAAAGACAGGCAGTTAGTCATCACTGATTCTGTTCCCACGGAACCTACACCCAGTTCTTTTACGGCCCACACTCATGCACACGCGCACACGCGCACACACACACACACACGCATGCACGCACTCACACTCACACTCACACTCACCAGCGGTGCCACACTTCTCCTCGTCACTGCCATCCATACAGTCAGCATCAGCATCACAACGCCAGCGGATGGGGATACAATGGCCATTCTTACACTGGAACTGGTCGCTGTCACACTTCAGATCACAGCCATTCTAAGGAAAACAATACACACACACACACACAGAGCGTTGCTCACACACCATGTTCCCTATGAATATGAAGTGGAGGACTGCTGAATTGATTCATCTCTGTTACCTCATCAGATCCGTCAGCGCAATCATGATCTCCATCACACTTCCACCTTCCAGCAATACAACGTCCGTTAGTACAGGCAAACTCACTCTCTGAGCACTGCCGGGGCACTGTAGGGAAACACACACACATACACAACAGTAATAAGAACAACGTACGCAAGAACGGCTTAACTGAAAATAGCTTGAAAACATTTGTGCTTATTAGCACAAGACAGATAGGGGTGTCACAGGGGTGGGCACACAAAACACGACAAGCATCGGTACACTGAGGGAGATCAAATGAGAGGTCCAAAATTAACTCCAGAGATGCAAAAATCAATGGAGTGCACTGAAGATACAGTACTGTAGGTACACACTGCAAAGATTATGTTGAGTACACTGACTTAGCCAACATTTTAAATGTACACTACTTGACACGGGTGCAAAAATGTAAGTCGTTTGTGGAGTTTTCGACCTCTCATTGTTTGTGGGGATATCAGGGGACAGGTGTTGAAATCGGATACATGGAATTTGAATGGGATGCAATGGGGATGAGGAGTGCCATTTGGGATGGGGAGAGAGGGTGGCTGAAAGCGGAGAGACCTACCTCTGGCTCACCCCAACAGGTCAGTATGAAATGAAACAAACATAAGATGACATGAGATGCATCAGAGATGATTGGAGTAAAGCCAAACCCACACACTAAAATGGCAACATGTTCGTTCGCTGAGACTACAACAGTGACTTAGCCAAGGGTCTACGTGGTGGTATTCAGTGGTCATTATGAACAAGCTACCAGAACAAACCATATGCAATGTCCACAGTACCGAACTGTGTACTGAGGTATCAATGCAGTGACTTTAGACAAGGTGGTGAGATGGTGGGGATGTGGACAGTGTAACACACCGGTGGACGACCGGAGAAAGAGAGCCACCTACCACACTTGTCCTCATCGGAGTTGTCCCCACAGTCGTTGTCATAGTCACACTGCCAGCGTCCAGGGACGCAGCGATTGTTCTTGCATCTGAACTGGTAGGGTTCGCACGTCCTCTCGTCTGAAAACACAAATACAACACAGGTCATACAACACGGGTCATACAACACAGGTCATACAACACAGGTCATACAACACAGGTCATACAACACGGGTCATACAACACGGGTCATACAACACGGGTCATACAACACGGGTCATACAACACGGGTCATACAACACGGGTCATACAACACAGGTCATACAACACGGGTCAGACCCTGATGACGAAAGATCAGACCGGCAACACGACTACATAGAAACCATGCATTTGCATCCTAGTTCCAGCTTCAATACTATACGTTCTTATTCAATTCAACTCAAAATCTTTGTTTGTTCAAAATCCATGGATTCTAGGATGAAAGGACACTCACCACACTCCTCTTTGGGCTCGTCAGACGAGTCCCCACAGTCGTCCTCTCCGTCGCACTTCCACCGGGCAGGGATGCAGCGGCCCGAGTCCTTACAACGAAACTCATCCACTCCACACGTCATCTGGGCTGCAGGGGGAGGGGGGGGAGAAGAGGAGAGAGTGCAGAGTAAAACACATGGAAGAGGAGCTAGACGAGTGAGTAGGTAAAGGGGCTGAAGGGAGGATGGAGGATGGAGGATGGGGTCTCTTACTGCAGTTGGCCGGTTCGTCAGAGCCGTCCACACAGTCGTTGTCACGGTCACACACCCAGACGCGGGGGATGCAGCGCTTGGTGATGGCACATTGGAACTGGGTGGGGGCGCACGTGACCTCGGCTACAGGAGGAGAGGGAGGACAGGTACTGTCATGCTACTGACAGTAGGAGACAACAACAATAACAACAACAACAACAACAACAACATGGCAGAGCCATACGGGGTGATGAAAAGGAATGGCAGGAGGCAGTGTCGACTCACGGCAGTCCTTCTCGTCCTCTCCCTCTCCACAGTTGTCCTGGCCGTTACAGCGGAAGATCCCTGGGATGCAGCGGCTGGGATGGGAGCACTTGAACTGGCTGGGCAGACACACGTGGATATCTGCAGCACAAGGACAGGGTGGACAGCAGTCAGAGGAGGATAGGTCCATAGAGGGATGATATGAGAGGAGAGATATACTGTATAGAGATGTTTGGAGGGGGTAGATAATGACAGAGTTGAGTGAGGGAGAGCGAGAGAGAGAGAAAGAAAGAAAGAAAGAAAGAAAGAGGCTGTTGTACCGCAGTTGGCCTCGTCAGAGTTGTCCTGGCAATCATTGTCACCATCACAGATGTAGGCGGGGTTGGTACAGATGCCTGTGCCACACTGGAACTGGCCTGGCCTGCATTTGAACTCGGCTGCAGGGGAAAATAGATCAGTAAGTCAGTCACATACATTCAGAGGTTTGATCGTGACACAGCCTCCATGGCAGTGTCCCATGTCCCTCTGCCTCTCCCTCATTGCCCCCGTACTCACGGCAGTCTGCTGGCTCGTCCGAGCGGTCCCCACAGTCGTCCTCCGTGTCACACTTCCACCAGAAGGGGATGCACTTGTCGTTCTTGCATACGAACTTGCAGGAGGAGAGGAGGAGTAGGAGGAGGTGAAGGAGGAGAAAGAGAGAGAGAGAGAGAGTCAAGTTAACTCAAGCTGATGACACTTCTGTATGATAGCTCCATAGCACACTAGCACTGAGAGTGGCTGAGAGTTACTACTGGGCAGGCATCCAGCTGTCAATAGACAATTACCAGAGATGGGCACTTCCATCAGCCACCATACCGTCAGAGACTAGCCTCTTATACTGTGAGAATGACTCAGGTAAGAGTCAAGACTCCTTCTCTATGCACATACACTCACTGAAAAATGTATTTGGAACACTATCCTAATACTGGGTAGAGCCTCCTTTTGCCTCAATTCTTCGTGGCTTCCTTTGAGATTCTGGTCCATGTTGACAGGATTGCATCACCATTTTTCAGGTGCGCTTTCAAGCTGTAAATCTCCTGTTCTACTACATGCCAAAGGGGTTTTATTGCATTCAGATCCGGTGACTGGGAAGGCCACTGAACACATTGTCATGTTCATGAAACCAGTTTGAGATGACTTTTGCTTGGTGAAATGGTGCATTATCATGCTGGAAGTAGCCATTAGATGAAGGGTACATTGAGGCCATGAAGGGATGGATGCACATGGTCAGCAACAATACTCAAATAGGCTGTGGCATTCAAGCAATGATTGATTGGTAGTAACGGGCCCAAAGTGTGCCAAGATAGTATTCCCCACACCATTACACAGGTGTGTACAGCTGTTCCAAATAAAGTGTATGTCCTGTTAGTCACTTTTGGTTTAATACACTGTGGCAAGGTGACATCTGTTGGTCCTCACCTGGCTGGCGGTACAGTTGGACATGCAGGTGCGCCCGTCGTTGGCCAGGTAAAAGTTGGTGGGACAGGCACACTTGTAGCCCCCGCCAGGGGAGAGCAGACACAGGTTACTGCAGCCCCCATTCTCAGTCTGACACGGGTGGTTGAACACTGGAATGACAGGAGGAAGGAGACTTGTAAACTCTAAAATCTAGCCTAACCTCATGGCAGAGTAAGGCTAGAGAGGGACATGTTTTACAAGTTAGGGTAGAGCATAGTCAGCATACAGGACGGATTTTCACTGATGCTCATAGTTGCTTTGGGACTTCATGGGCTTCAGATTTTCCTTTTTTCTTTTTTTTAGCTCAAACAAGTCGTGTGTGAGGATACCTGCATCTGTATGTGGGGTTACTGGTATGCAGTACAGGTGTTAGTTGTTTGTCTGTCTGTCTGTCTGTGTGTTGTGCATTAGTGTTTCATACCCTCAGGCTGGCGATAAGGGTGGTAGATGTGAATGTCCATAGGCCTGTGCAGGGTGCCGATCAGCATGGTCTTGTTGATGCCCATGGTCTTGTGGCATCTGTTGATGGACTTGGTCTCCCAGTCCGTCCAGTAGATGTACTCCTCAAACAGTGTCATGGCAAAGATGTGGGGGATGTCTTGGGTAAGCACTGTGAACACAACAGCCATAGTTGAGAGGCAATAACTACAGTATCACATTATAGCGCATGGCTGGTCATTTCTACCACTCTCTACTATATCTATGGGTTATGCAATAGGGGCCAGCACGCTTCATTGGGGCTCACACAGTCTTAATGACTGTGTTCCTCTAAGATAGGTTCCTCATACACCTCTTCTGTTTGTTCTAGCCATATAGGACATTCAGCTATGGACACACACCATTAATTCCTCCCTGCTGTAACATCAGAGTAACCGACCTACACATGAACACAGCTCATCAGATCCACCACTCGTGCCATCAGGACAGAAGCATCTCATTGTTGGTCAATATAGATTGTAATCTCTGTTGTGGTAAACAATCAAGATGTTCTTGTGTGTGATGAGGGATTTTGTAATATGTGATTGGAGTTGAGATGAGACGTTGGAGGATCTGCATGGAGTGCCCTTTGAACAGCTCTTATCTCAACTCAAACAGACTCTGTCTCGCTCAGCAAACACACAGGCCCCATTAGTGTGTGTGTGTGAGTGTGTGTGTTTGTGTGTGTGTGTGTGTATAGAGGGGGCCATGGGTAAATGACACACAGATGACACTCCAGGTGGGCTAGTACCAGAAAGCTAACTTTGCTCAGTTAGTCTCCACTATTTGATCTGTCAACTTACTCAACACAAGTAGATGAGGAACTGATTATTTATTTTTTCTGTAGTCATTTTGAAATTCTAGAGTAAAGTGATTTTTTACCAATCAAAATGTGATTAATTTTTAAGTTGTAAATGAAGCAACTGTCCAGTCCAGATTTGCCCACTAGTTCATCATCAATAAAAGCTGATATACCGTACATAACACAATCAACACCAATTAGCATTAGCTCCTCAGTACCAGTGTCCTAAATGTCCTGCAGCAGTTCTACTGGACGGGACTCTCCATGTTAACTCAGAGCACTAGAAATGTCATTGGTCACATGGTCAGCCATCAGATGAGAAAATCTCTTTCTCACTGGCAGTGGGAATCTCTCACTGTTCAGACTTTGGTCAGACAGGACACAGCCAAATATTACACACACTCAGCAGAGACCTGGCATGATGACAAAGATAGGAGGGGGGGGGGGGGGGGGGGAGAAGAAATCTCAGAACATGCTTTGTATTCCGTGTTTCACTGAGGTTTGTGAATGTGAGGAATTCAAATGGAGAACTCCTCTGCACGTCTGCATGCTTGGTTGGCTGACAATATCAACTATTGTACCGAGTCTGGTAACAAGGGTGGGTTGTTCAGACGTCATGCATGCTGGAGTCCGGAACAATCCTCTCCTTTCACTCTCTCTGGACCCTGGGGCCCTGGGCACTACGCAGACGGGCTCTCCCTGACCTGCCTGCCCTCATACAATTGTGTGTGTATGTATGTGTGTGTGTGTGTGTGTGTGTGTGATTGTCCGAGTGTGTGTGTGTGTATGTGCACTTACGTGTGTGAGTGTTACATAACTACTGAGATGTGGAACGGTTCAATGGTTATTGTTGGCAAACTTGAAGTAATCCATCCTGGCATCTACTCAGTACAGGCCAGTAGGAGTGTGTGTAGGTGTGTGTGTGTGTGTGTGTGCGTGTGTGCGTGCGTGTGTGCGTGCGCATGTACCTGTGTGTCTGTTAGTTCCATCCAAGCTAGCAAACTCAATGTAGTCCTCCCTGGCGTCGGCCCAGTAGATGCGGTCGTTGATGAAGTCCAGCGTGAGGCCGTTGGGCCAGGTGATCTTGTCCTCCACTATGACACTCCTGTTGGTCCCGTCCATCCCGACCCTCCCAATATGGGGGATGTCACCCCAGTCAGACCAGTACAGGTACCTGCGGGCAGGAGAGGGGCATAGCATCACATCGTTAACCATTAGATCCTATTTCTAATATACAAAAACTATACATTTGAAGTCCATATCAGACCACTATATCTTCACATAGCATTGTTTTAATGTAGCCCAAGTAGGGTCAGCTAGGGGCGGTGCCTCTTACCCGTTGCGTACATCCACAGCCACAGCGCGGGGTTCCTTCAGACCTGTGTTCACCAAGATGGTCCGGTAGGCTCCGTTCAGCTTGGACACCTCGATGGTGTCTCGGCCCTTGTCACACCAGTACAGGTTCCCTCCCACCCAGTCTACAGCCAACCCGTCTGGGTTACTGAGAGAGGTCCGGTGCAGCACCTGGGCCAAGAGCCAATCACACAATCACACACTGGCCAACCGTCCAATCAGAGAGCAGTTTTGACACGACTGCTATTTGGGGGGCGGAACCTGCAGAAGCCAGCAAATGCTGGCATGTTTCTGCTATGGATATATAAGTGTAATCTGTAACGGATGATTAAAACTCAAATACTTTATTCAAAGACTTAATTGTAATTGGTTACATTCCACCTCAGGTCACCGACCTCCACATTGCTGCCGTTGATGTTCATGCGGCGGATCATGCTACCCTGGGTGGTCACGTCGGTCCAATAGATCATCTGTTCTGCGTAGTGGAAGTCTAGGGCTACAGCATTATTTAGACCCTGTAATATGCACACGCACACACATACACACACACACACAGGCACACAAGGGGGAGGGGGGGGTAACAGACGGTTAAGAGTAACAGACGGTTAACAATAATGAATGAATGGTCTTTATTGTCATTGATATAGTACAGGTACCAAACAATGACATTTGGGAGGAAATAAACCCTCATATCTGTCTAAATAGGCCACTTTTCCCACCTGGTGCTGTTTTTCTCACCTGCTTTATCAAAGTGTAGTTGGAGCCATCCAAGTTGAGCTTCCTCAGGTAGTAACGGTTGGCAAAAATCAGGAACGGCTCCTCTTCTACAGGCAGACAGATGGCAAACGTTAAAAGAACTGAGGCTAGTTTGTGTCCCAAAGATACATGCAGGCACACAAATGCAGGTGCACACACACACACACACACACACACACACACACACAAAACCACAACACACACATATACACACACGCAGGCAGGCGGGCACACATATACACACACACAGGCGCATGCACCCACGCACACACACACACAGGTCTTACCAGAGGTAGACTTGCAGATGGTGGGATTGTCGGGGCGTAGCTCAAAGCCCTCCACACAGAGACAGTGGAAGCTTCCATGTGTGTTGATGCAGCGCTGGGTGCAGGGGTAGGAGGTCGTACACTCGTCTATGTCCACACAAGTTTTCCCATCCCGCTTCAGCTGGAAGCCTGGGTGACACCTGCACTGCAGAGGCAAAGAGGACAGACACCTTCAGACACCAGTCAAAGCACACCTTCACATCCGCCACAGTACTCTACCTGCACATGGTTCCCCATCAGTTCACACTATACTGTGCTGTAGCAGTCAACCTAACAGCTGGCGAGAAAGAGGACTATGCCACAAAATACTGAGGAAAACACTTGCACACTTGAGGAAAATGCTACACGTTAAAAAACGTTTGCACATGCTACAATATACACCCACCCACCCACCCACCCACACCCATACCCACACACAAACACACACAGCCTACCTTGAAGCCTATCTTGAGGTCCTCACAGAGCTGGGAGCAGCCACTCTGCTTACTGTTCAGACACTCGTTGATGAAGCAGTTGAGCTCATCAGAACCGTCCCCGCAGTCATCGTTTCGGTCACACAGCAGCGTCTCGTTCAAACACTTCCCGTTGCGGCACAAGTAGGCACCAGACTCATTACACTTCCTCTCTGTCAACGGACAAAACAGGCAGAAGGGGATGTCGTTTAGGTCTTGCTGACTTCAAAGCTGATGTCAGACTAAAGAACATTCCACATCAATCGTGCTGTAAAGAGCCTCTGTTTCTTTTTCTTTTCTGTATTAGGATCCTAAGCTACTGCCTAAGCGACCACTTGGGACCCCCCCCTTCCGGAAGTCTCCCTTCAGTGGCTTCCTCGATTGGTTACTCTGACTGAGTAAGAGATGAAAGGGTCTTTCCTACTAATGTATGACAGATATACTGAACGGGTATGTGACGTTATAGAGCTTCAGTAGCACAGTGGCCGTCTCTCCCAGACCTGGGTTGGCGCAGTGGGGGTTCTTAGGGGCTTCGTCAGAGCGGTCCTGGCAGTCAAACTCTCCGTCACATTCCCAGCTCTTCTGGTTAAGGCAGCGGCCGTTGGCACAGCGGAACTCCTCCGGCCCGCAGGTTGGGTACTCTACACAAGGTGGAGACGGTGGGCGTTATGTAGGGCGACAGTACGGCACACTTCACTGTCACAATGAGTCCCTCTGTGTTCCCTTCCCCCCCCCCCCCCCCCCCCCCCTCTGTGTCTGTGGGACCACTCACCACACTCGGGGGACTCATCCGAGCCGTCGTTGCAGTCGATGTCGTGGTCGCACACAAAGTGTTTGGGGATACACAGTTTGTTGTTGCACATGAACTCGCTCTCGCTATTACAGGTGTTGTTGTGCACCACTGAGAGAGAGAGAGAGAGAGAGACCAACAATGTCGATCGCTGTTCTGCCATGGAATCCCAAATGAAATGACAGAAGGTTTTTCATTTGAGAGGGTGTGGAGCGTTGTGTGTGTGTGTGTGTCTTACTCACTGCAACCAGCCTTGACACTCTCGTCAGCCCCGTCAGGACAGTCCTTGTCCCCGTCACACTTCCACCGCTGCGGCACACACACGTGAGAGCCGGGGCACTGGAACGCCTCAGGGCTGCACGTCTTCGTTTCTATGACAACAGCAGGGAGAGACATGACAGAGGTTAGATGCGGTTGGCGTACAGTAGAAGCCCCTGAGGAATGTGTGGGAGAAATGGTCGATGATCTTGTGGGTAGCTGCCTAAGCCAGTACTGGAGAGTGCCGACAGCGCTGGTATGGGGACAGGGGTCACACTCACTGCATTTGCTGTCCTCGTCCGTCCCATCACCGCAGTCATTGGTGCCGTCACACACCCAGTGGTTGGAGATGCAGCGGTGGTTCCCACACTCAAACTGTGTGGAGGTGCAGAACTTATCTGTAAAGACAGAGCAAACATAAGTGGCCGATCTGGGCTAAAATACGTGCGGGAAAACAATTATAAATCAAGACCAACTCTTCCTCTGCTTGTCATGTGTAGCTGTAGTACAGTATACTAGTATAAAAGGGGAGGGTGTCCGTCCAGTCGACTGACCGCAGTGTGTCTCGTCAGCTCCGTTCTCACAGTCGTTCTCCTTGTCGCAGGTCCAGCTCATAGGGATGCAGCGGCCGCTGGGGCACGCGAAGAAGTTCACGGGACACTTCAGCTTCCTCTTGTCTGTTACAGAGCACAAGTACCGTGTTGATATTCAACTCTCCTAAGGTCTAAAAACAAATCCGAGCAAACAGGAAGAGAGAGGCCACACATCGCCATTGTTGTATATGTTAGTCTTGGTCAGTCACCTGGGCAGTTCCTCTCATCAGAGAGGTCCCCGCAGTCGTTGGTGCCGTCACACACCCAGGAGGGCAGGTAGCAGAGCGTGGTCTTCTCACAACTCTGGAACGTGGCGCTCTTCACTCCCAGCCGGAAGTAGCGGGAGCAGTCAGTGGCCACTGTGAAAGATTGACATAGTAAGACAGAGGTCAGGTCAGAGGCATAGTAAGACAGAGGTCAGGTCAGAGGCATAGTAAGACAGAGGTCAGGTCAGAGGCATCGTAGGACAGAGGTCAGGTCAGAGGCATAGTAAGACAGAGGTCAGGTCAGAGGCATTGTAAGACAGAGGTCAGGTCAGAGGCATAGTAAGACAGAGGTCAGGTCAGTTGGGGGAAAAAAACAGTTCCTACTTTGAAATGGAATGAAGTGAAATGGAAGGATTGGAGCATAAAGACTTACTGCAGTTCATCTCATCACTGGCGTCCTCACAGTTGACCACTTGGTCACAGCGGCTGGTGTTGGAGATGCAGCTTCCGTCTCGACACTGGAACTCGGCATCTTTGCACAGGGTCACTAGAGACAACAAGTACATATTGGAATTGGAACACACACACACACACACACGCACACACACACACACACACACACACACACACACACATACACAGTGGTAGAATCCTTACTGTTGCAGGGCAGTTCATCTGAGTGGTCTCCACAATCGTCAGTACCGTCACACCAGAACTGGTGGCCAATGCAGCGGCCATTGATGCAGCGTCTGTAGCCTTTCTTACACAGGCGGTTGGCTGCAGAGAAGAGGACGAGAATGAGTCAAATAATCACTAGTACATACACTGCTCAAAGAAATGAAGGGAACACTTCATGGACATGCTTCCCCAGACCATCACTGACACGCCAAACTGGTCATGCTGGATGATGCTGCAGGCAGCATAACTCTCGCTACGGCGTCTCCAGACTCTTTCACGTCTGTCACATGTGCTCAGTGTGAACCTGCTCTGATCTGTGAAAAGAACGGGGCGCCAATGGCGAACCTGCCAATTCTGATGTTTTCTGGCAAATGCTAATCGAGCTGCACAGTGCTGGGCTGTGAGCAGAAGTCCCACCAGAGGACATCGGGCCCTCATGCTACTGTGAGTCTGTTTCTTTAAAAAAAAAAAAAAATATATATAATTGTATTTGTATATTATTATTATTTTAGACTGTATGGGATGGGGTATAGTAAGGGGTGGGGCTGGAATATGAAGATGATAGTAGAGATAGAATAGTTTCCTTGGCGACAGCTAGAGCTAAAGTAGTGATGTATTGCTTGGTGCTATTAGGTCTGACAGGTCGCCGAGAAGGCAGATGGATGGAGATAGTGGAATGTTACATGACAGAAACTCTGTGAGTTTGGTTGTTATATCTTTCCAAAAACGAATGAATCGGTGTGACAGGACCAGAAGGCGTGTAGGTGATTGTCGTGAGTGTCAAGTTCACATTGTGTGCCGTACTGTGAGGTGATAAATCCCATTGCGTGCATTTTGTGGCCGGTGAGATTGGATTAGTTGTAGATGAATGTTTCTGGACATTTGAAAAGGTGGATTGACAGACTTGTGACCAGAAGTTGTTATCCGGATTTATATATTTTTTATTGGTACTGATGTTGTGGAGTCTGATGCAGATAAGATTAATTCCATAAAAGTGTGCAATTGATTCCTATGCAAATCAGAGACCCTATAAAAAAGATATTGTTTCCAAAATTACATAAACTATTATCCTTGCATTAAGATGAACTCAATATCAACTTCAGTGATTCGTTGATGACATTTTTGCAGGTACCGCCTCATGCTACCAGTAGTGACAAGGGCACTAGCAAAATGCTAAACTAGAGAAGGATCAGTCAGGAAGGATAAGGAGAGAGAGAGAAATGGTCTGTGGCCACCACCTGCAAAACCATTTCCTTTTTGGGGTTGTCTTGCTGTTGCCTCTCCTGTCCACCTGTTGTCGCTTTCATATATATAAGTGCGGTCCATTTACCACACACACACACACACACGCACACGCACACGCACACGCACACGCACACGCACACACACAAACAGGTGACAACTCACCACAGTAGGACTGTTTCTCGTCTGACTTGTCCTTGCAGTGGGCCATGCCATCGCAGGTCAAGCTGTAGTTGATGCAGTCCCCGTTGCCGCACTCAAAGTCATCCACACTGCCACACGTTGTGTTCACAGCTGGCAGGGGCAGAGGAGTTACAGTTTAATACTGGGAACACTGAGATTGTAATCCTTCAACAGAGGGCTAGTGAAATGCTCTGGGACTGTTCTTGTAAGTAATGGTTCAGTGCCATCAACAACACACTTTTTGTATCATCTAGCCTTTATATCTATATTTCTATGAGCATGTCACTGTCACTGCTCCCAGTCCCTTTCCCTCACCAGCACAGGTGTTGTCTGGCAGAAGTCTGCGGTCTCCACGGCAACTGCAGTTGACACGCCCGTCTGATGTCAGTAGGCAGAGGTCCTGACAGCCCCCATTGTTGGTTCGACAGGAGGAGAACTCACCTGATAGGACAACAACCGTGGGATGTCAACATACAGGCATACAATTTCACAGTCACTTTACGACAGAAGCATTGAAAAGAATTGCCTATAGGATCTGCTTAAGAACATCAGTTTGAAATCATTTTCACTTTTTCACTTTTAACTGTGGCCTAGAGTATTGACCTCCCAATGAGTACCACTTACAGCTGTTGGTGTCGTTGGCGACAGCAATGATGCCCATTGGCTGCTGGGGGATGTCGGCACGGAGAAGCTTCATGTCTCCGCCCACGTACTTGTCGGCTCTGAGGACAGCCCTCCTTACCCAGTCAGTCCAGAAGATGTAGTCTCCATAGACGGCAAGGCCGAACGGATGCACTGGCTCATTCTTCAGCACCATCTGTGGACATAGATAGGTCTGACAGTTAGGCAGAAGAAAACACATTCATTCTCACTCTTAACAGCAGTGGCTCGTGTCCACCCTGTCACATCGGTCTGCATTAGTGGGAGAGATGACTCACATAACGGCCGCTGCCGTCATATTCACAACGCTCAATCTTGTCCAGCGTGGCATCAGAGAAGTAGAGTTTCTCTGCACGGTGGTCTATAGCCAGGCCGTTAGGGGTCTTGATGTCACTGCCGATGATGACCAGCACGTTGGCCCCATTCAGAGAGGCTCGCATGATACTGGGAGACTGCTCGTTCCAGTTCGTCCAGAACATCAGACTAGAGAAAAACACATCAGATGACAACAACAAGTAGTTAGAGAATTACTGCAATAAAGTGCAGGTGACATGACAGCTGTGGTTGACAATTCATCCACAAGAACATGTAGTCATCAGAAAGCATATTCAGACATAATAACAGAAGTGCCATTTACTCTTGACACTCGTCCAGCACGAAGGCCCGAGGGTGGTCGTCCCCGGACATGGTGACCACGACATTGCGGTTGTAGGCCAGTGAGCGGTTCTGGTCGACCGTGTGCCGAGTGATGGTAGAGGTGGTGTAGCTGGTCCAGTAGAGGGTGTCCCAGCCTCGATGGTACGCCAGGCCTTCCACTGAGCCCACGCCTGAGGGGGGGGGCAGGCCATCAGTAAAGGTGTTTGGGTCATAACATGGTTACAATTAGCACCACAGATGGTGGTTTGTTACTGACAGACAGAGAGAGAGACAGTGAAAGCACATGGCCTACTAAGGGGAACAAAGTTGAAACAGGAAAAACTAAAAAACAGGAACGTTTGTAGTCCTGGCCAATGGGAGTGGACATGGCAGTGAATTCAGCTCTATTAATTGTCGTCTTAGACGTAATAAGTTGCATGCTTTGGTTAACTCTGTAGAAATGTTAATGGCACAAGGAAATGCTTTTATGTGGCCCTGTCCCAAAGAATCAGCTTTTAATGGTGATCGGGGGTGAGAGAGAGGGAGAGAGAGAGAAAGAGAAAAGTAAAGGAAAATAGAAAAGCAAAGTGAGGGGAAATGGTAGAACACTGGGAGAGTGGGATCTGTCATGCCTGCTGTTCCTGGAGTGTGTTTAAAGAGACGGTATCATCGTGTCATTTCATGGCTGACTGCCTGCACACACAAATACCGCTCCCTGTGGATGCTGTTATTCATGGTGACTTGTTGTTCCAGGAAGAGAACCGCCATTGGAGCAGCTTCAGTCATTTTAGGGAAATGGTTCGGGGTGAAAAAGTCAGCCGGGCGCAAAGCTCAAAGCCAAACCAAGCCCCCCTCCCCCCCTCCTCTCTTTCACCCCTACCGCTTGCCTTCCCTTCACCATCTTATATCCCATCTCCCTCTTCCGTTTCCATTTTCAGGGCTCGAAAATCCCACTCTGCATTGAAAAGACGTCACTCTACACCACTCTTCCAAGGTTTCCATCTAGCTGCTGTCGTCACTCGAGGGACTATTTTTATGAGCACAATTGCTCAATAATAAAAGCCTGGACACTCCATGTAACTGTTTGCTCATGTTCAAAAGTCAATAATTGTTTCTTTTTTTACTGGTGCTTAAAGTGGATGGAGGAAGGGTGTAATCAACCTTGATGCAGCTTAAGACACACCTTAAGTCTTTGATAAAAAAAAGAAATAAAAAAAAGGGTAAAACCATTTTTGTATTTTTTAGGCCATCGCTAACTAGTCCAAGCCTAGCCTGCCGATAGTCGATATTCCATATATCCCTAACATTCCTAGTACTGACAAAGGAATAAGGGATGGCAAACAGAAGTAGAGGAAAGTTAAGTCAGAAAACAAACATCACTGGTAAATAAGTAAAGCCAAACAACGGTAACACACAAGGAGGGTGACAGTAAGAGGGTTAGAGTGTGTTCAGAAAAGCACTAGTCATCAGAAACATCTCACACTGCCCTCCCCTCCAGCACGTTTCTCCTAGCTCAGCCCCACAGCTCTCTGTGCAAACAGTGGTGTGACCGCTCTAAGACCACACAGTGACTGACAACAGTATCTCTCTGACCGCGAGAGAGGAGCATGGTCAGTATCAGTAAGTTCTCCAGAGAACTGAAACCCTCTCAATCTGAAAGAGAAAAAAAGGAAACTCTCTCTCTCTCTCTAGAGCTTGTTGTTCAGTGTCACTTCCACTTGTGGAATCTGGGGGTGAGAATGCCTGTGAAGAGCCTCAAAATGGACAACAACACTGGCACCGCTGCAAGCACTTAGCATCAAGTAGAATTGACTGCTTTTAATGTGGAATTGCAGCTAGCGACGGCGGAGAGGACTTGGTCTAGTGTTGCTTGGTTTCAAGAAATCAATACAACCACAGGGCCGGCTCACTGGATGGATATTCACAGTCTTTTTCCCTCAACTTCTCTCCCTCTGTGGAATACTGTGTACCTGCTGCTGCAGCCAAGTCAAATACTAGGGGATACATTTTCTCCTTCGAAGTCACGTCTATGAGAATTGTTTTTGTAGTGGAAACTTGGATTATAAACACATTATTATAAACATCATTTTGGAATCTGGAGAGGACTGCATGTCTCTGAATAATCTCTCCAATTAGTTCATCACTGTGTGCGGTGTTGCCAAGGACTATAAAATACAACAAAGTGAAATATTGCACAACTGGTTAGAGTCTGCCCAGTGGACACAGCTAATGGATACAGATGCGAATGCTGAACATGGAAGGGATGCACACTGCTCGGTTTAGCTGCTGTCATTATGAGTGTGTCAGTTGTCCTATTGTGGTGCCAACGTGGTTGTGAGTGATAAGGCTGAAGAGAGGCGCCGGAGGCGGGAGGTGTGTGACAGAGACCGTGTGGGGATGTCACTGTAAAGCCCCTTATTATCAGGCTGTCAGAGTCATTATCAGGATTAGTGTCAGTGTATATCTATGGAAGACATGGGAGCCCTGGGGAACAGTAGCTGTGGCGGTTGTATTAGTGAGGCGAGCAGCCTAGTGATGAGGGTTCTGGTGCCTTCCCTGGATGCTCTCATCATAGTGACGGGCCTGGTTGGCCACTGCCTGGTCATCTCCATCCTGGCATGCAGGAGGAGGAGAGGCGGGCAGCCGCCCCATGGCACAGACATCCTGCTGCTGGCTCTCAGTGCCGCTGACCTGCTCCTGCTCCTCTGCCTGCCCTTTCACACCAGCGCCATCGCCATGGGTTCCTGGCCCTTCGGCAGCTTCCTGTGCAAGGCCGTCAGCTTCCTGGGTGTGGCCTGCTCGGCAGCTTCTGTCTACACCATGGCGTTGTTGGCGGTGACTCGATACGTGACGGTGGTGCACCCCACCTGGGCCTACCGCTCCGGCATGCACCGTCGCCTCAAGCTGGCGGTGGTGCTGCTGTGGGTGCCTGCTATCGCCCTGGCAGTGCCCCAGTTCCTCGTGCGCACCGTCACCGAATCCAGCGCGGTAAACTGCTTTGCGTTCTTGTCCGAGCTCAGCCAACTGGTCTACAGCACCGCCCTCTTCCTGTTCGCCTTCGCCCTGCCGCTGGGTGTCATCGTGCTGATGTACGCCAAGATTTACTGCTTCCTGCGCCATACACGGCTGACGGGCCGAGCGCCCCAGCTGGAGCGCTACCAGAGCCAGGTGACCCACACCTCGGCCCTGGTCGTCATGTTCTTCACCATCTGCTGGCTGCCCTCCTACGTCCTCATGTTCTCCCTCATAGGGGGCACCATCGAAAGCACACCCGGTTACCGCTTCATCCCCATCTTCTCCAGACTTCTGGCGTCCTCTGCGACGGTAGTCAACCCCATCCTCTACGTCTTCAAGTCTCAGAAGTTCAGGGAGGAGCTGCTGGAGATGGGACGAGAGGGCTGGGCAGGGTGTAGGGGCTGTCTGACGTGGTGCCCAGACGTGGTGGGCAGAGACTTGGTACAGCCTTTCAACCCTGTGGAACTGGACACTCCCTCAGATAGAGGACAAGCTTGACTATGGATGGAGACTATGGACAGATAAAACACAGGCCTGACTATAGGGCCACTCTGGACAGATAGAGGACCAGCCTGGCTGTATGGAGACTATGGACACCTCCCAGCTACCATCCTCTGGAATGTATGGGTTTGTTTGTTCTGTGAAATCAGTGCATCTGTGACTCTGGATAGGGCCTGTGATACAATGTATCTAACCACCATGAATATATTCACAATAAACACAATCATCTCAGATCAATGGCTTCATCATCGTTTTTCATACCCAAGACTAAAAGTAAAATTGCTTACTAAAAATGTTATGGAGGCGGGGCTTGTCATTGCAATGCCCTTCTGGAGGGAATTCAAGAATATGCTCTTAAAATGTTTCAGAGAAACGCCCATAAGAAAATAGCCTTAAAAATCCCTAAGTACCTTGGTGTGTGTGTGTGTGTGTGTGTGTGTGTGTGTGTGTGTGTGTGTGTGTCTGTGTGTGTGTGTGTGTGTGTGTGTGTGTGTGTGTGTGTGTTTGTGTACAGGTAGGCGTGTTTGTGTGTGTGTCTACAGCTAGTTCTAAATGATGCCCCTGTCCTCTAGATGAAAATCTCCATCTGTGTGTGGGGGGGGGGGGATGCAGTTACTGTACCCATCACAAATTAGTTTTCACAGTTTCATGTGGACAAAATAACAAAAAAGTAGAAAAAACTCACTATCAACCACAGTCTTGCGGTCAGAGCCATCGTCGTTGATCTGCTGGATGTTGCCAAAGTGGATGTCACTGAAGAAGATGCGATTAGCTCCTCTGCCTCCTCCCCCGCGGTAGTCGAAGGTGAGGGCGATCACGTTCTTCATGTGGTCGGGGTCCTCGAAGGGCTTGATAGGCGCGTTGAGGTTGGTCTCGTCCGACAGGTGGATGCTCTTCAGAATGGTACGCTCGGAGTACAGCAGGTAGCCCTCGTAGTCGCGGCAACTGCGGCTGTCCTCTGCTAGCATGCCATGTGCACAGGCGCAGGTGCGCTGCCCGTTGCCGCGGAAAAGGCACAGCTGTTCGCAGCCGCCGTTGTTGTCCTTGCAGATGTTGGTGCCTGAGGGAGAGCACAAACTCTGGTTAGACACGTGTGTGTGTGTGTGTGTGTGTGTGTGTGTGTGTGTGTGCGTGTGTGTGTGTGCGTGCGTGTGTGTGTGTGTGTGTGTGTGTGATGTTCAAACTGTACCTTGCTGCCTATCCCTGTTGAAGACCTTGATGTCCTTCAGCTGTACACCGATTCCTGTCCTCAGCTGCACAGAGTCTGTGGCGTTGTCTTTGTTGCCTCTCTTGATAGAGCCATTGGCATGAGTCCTGGCCCAACAGACGACAACAACATCATCAGTCCCTTTCAAATCGGCATTGATACAATCCAACAAACAACAGAGTTGTTTTTAAATTGGAATTATTGTCCCAGTCTCTAGCAGGAAAGATAGAGGGGGAATAAAGGACAACCAGGCCAGCCGTGGGAGAAGCAGCTCACCGGTCACTCCAGTAGATGTAGCCCTCGAACACAGACACAGCAAACATGTCCATGTTGTTGTTGGCCAGCACCAGCTCTCTGTTCGCTCCTGTCTCCAGGTTGATGCGCTCAATCTTATCCGTCCGCGCATCACACCAGTACAGCAAGCCCTCCTAAACACACAATCCCATAGATTGATCAGGCTAAACATTTTTACTTATTGTTTTGATTTTAAGTAATATATTGGCTCTATAATACTGTACTGTATATAAGCTAATGTATAGACAATAACGACAACATATACCTTAATGCTAGACCTGGCGTGTTAATAACTCTTGTAGATTGATCAAAAAAATATTCTGAAACCTGTATGCATTCAGAGCACAATTGAGTGTGTGTCAGTGAAAAGGTAATAGGGCAGCTGCAGAGTGTGTGCTGCCATTCAGACCTGGTAGTCGATGGAGATGCCGTTCGGCCAGCTGATACTGACGTTGACCAGCACCACTCTCTGTGAGCCGTCCAGACGGGACCTCTCAATACGGGGATACTGGCCCCACTCTGTCCAGAACAGATACCTGCACGCATGCGCACACACACACGCAAACACACACACACACACACACAAACACATATGCACGCAAACACATATGCACGCACACACACATGCGCACACGCGCACACACACACATGCGCACACGCGCACACACACACACACACACACACACAACACACAACACACAACACACACAATTGATAAGAAACATACCAAAATGAAAGTTTATCATAGTGTGCCATTCATTCATTAAAATTGTAATCAAGTGCAAACATGGTTGAATTAATAAAGGTCTACAGTGCAGATGTTATCAAGTGTGCTGTAATAACATTGCCGTGTTCCCAACCATTAAGGACTAACTGTGTAAGCTTAACAAAACACAGCACCCTGCCCCAGGGACTCACCCTTTCTCTGGGTGAACTGTGATGGCACGAGGCTTGTCCAGGCCCTGAGAGATGACCACGTAGCGGAAGGATCCGTTTAGCCTGGCCACCTCAATCACATCAAAGCCCTGGTCTGTCCAGTAGATGTTACCTGACAGGGGCCAAACATTGAAATGTATTATTCAACCTAATCTAATATTTCTGTGTGTGTATATGTGTATTTATGTGTGTGTGTGTCTGTGTATGTGTGTGTGTGTGTGTGTGTGTGTGTGTGTGTGTGTACACATATTGATTGTGTGGCTAGCTGGTATGTGTGTAAGTGTGTCTTTCACTATTTTCCAATGTCTCTGTGTGTATGTCTCTCTCTCTCTCTCTCTCTCTCTCTCTCTCTCTCTCTCTCTCTCTCTCTCTTCCCAACCTGAGCTACTTGGGTTAGCTTCTAGTAGCTTAGCCTCTCAGCTATCAGTGCTTCACCCACCCTCACCGAAGCTCGAGCCCTCAAACAATAACGCAATAACGGTACCTGCTATCCAGTCCACCGTGATTCCCTCGACCCTGCCGATGCCGTTGGTGACCACGTCCTCTCTCCATGTCTGGTCTCTCTTGGCTCGGCTGATGGTGCTCAGGCCCATGTCCACCCAGTAGATGGTGTCATTGTCTGCAGAGGGGGGGAATCTATTGGTATCTAACTCCAACAACAGCAATGACTAAAATAACACAGCCACACACAAGAAAAATGACAGTGAGTAATTTTTTTTTAATATCTTTGCACTCGATCAAATTTCAGGACCTTCCTTTCATGACTTTCCCTAGATATGTGCGTTCTACCACCCAGTATCCTTACATTTTCAAAATCACATCAGGATGAGCTAGTATAAACATATTTTGCAGTTTTTCTGTGTAGGACGCAGGCTAATTTATAAGACGGCCAACTAGTGGTCGTTGTGTGCAAATAGCAGCTTGAGCATTGTAAAGAGGGGGTCATTTGACCCCCGAGACAGCTCTTTTAGCAGGTAAAAAAGGCACGGCTGTTCTAGTGTTAAACCAAACGTTGACAGGTTGTTACTACTTGTTACTACTACTGTCTACAGCAGTACTCACCGGCATGGAAGTCGATGCCAACTGCCAGAGAGGTGCCAGAGACGGGCACCAGGGCATCCGATTTATCAGAGGGGTCCAGTGGGATTCCTCGGATACCCTCGTGTACAGAATAGAGCAGGAAGGAGCCCATGCCTGCAGAAATACATCGGCACACAAACTTTAATTCACACTACTGGTACAGATTTGGTTTACAATGCTGGATGCAGGTGAGTTGGCTAGCATTTTAGTCATGTATTGTGTGTGTGCGTGCGTGTGTGTGTGTGTGTGTGTGTGTGTGTGTGTGTGTCTGTGTGTGTCTGTGTTACCC
This sequence comes from Nansenia antarctica, assembly GCF_963989245.1. Classification (NCBI taxonomy): domain Eukaryota; kingdom Metazoa; phylum Chordata; class Actinopteri; order Argentiniformes; family Microstomatidae; genus Nansenia; species Nansenia antarctica. The sequence continues at coordinate 49,103,428 of NC_137676.1, forward strand.
TCGCAGGACTGCTGTCCACTCTTGAGGCTGTAGCCTGCAGTGCACATGCAGGCTCTGGTGGTGGGGGAGGTGGGGAGGCACAGCTGGGAGCAGTCTCCATTGTTGTTACTACACAGGTTGATACCTGGGAGTGAAAACAAAACACAGTCAACAAAGATAACGCACTATTTCCTTGTTCATTCACATGACCATAACCTTAGCCGGTATAGTAAGTTGTGCTTCACACTATGGTGTCCTACCTGTCTGCACGGTCTCGTTGTAGATCCTCATGTGCATCATGTAGGAAGTATTATTGCGAAGCACCTTCCAGTTGGCCCCGTCACTCTTATCACAGGTTCCTATCTGGTCTGTGCCCTGGTCTGCCCACCACAGCTTGTCACCTGCACACAGGAGGGGAGGACATTCCGTTTACTATCAATGAGCCATTATCTGTTTTACAGTATGTATATTCAATTGACAATAACGTTTTCCAATTTGAACACAAGTTGCATCGAAATGCATGTATTATTGTGTCCTGTGGCCTTTGCTCTCTTACCCATAATGGCCAGTGCAGTGGCCTTGGTCAGTTTGCCCTTGACCCCCTCCATGACCTCCAATCCAGTTCCGTCCATCTTACAGCGGCTGATGGTGCTGTTCCCTGAGCTGATCCAGTACAGCTGCTCTTTGTCAAAGTCAATCGACAAGCCTGGAGGGGACGGACAAGACATACACAAACACACAAACACAGAGAACAAGGCATTTTCAGCTGAAACCCAAGAACAAACAGTGTCTCACTCTCTCACTGCCTTGCTGTGCTGGGCTCTCAGCATTGCCTAACCCTGCATACTGTATACTGTACTCTCATCCCAGACCTGACTCCAATCATCCCACGTGTCTATTAACCTCTCTGCTTTCCTACTGTCTCAATACACACATACAACACATTCCTTGTAGCCTACGGGCTGCTGAGGTCACCAGCTCACTCACCTACAGGACCCTTCTGATTGGTAAACAGCATAGTGCGGTTGCTCCCATCCATGTTGGCCATGCTGATGTTGTCCCCGTCAGTCCAGTAGAGCTTGCTGGAGATGGACACAGAAATGATATGTGAGACAAAGACAAGAGATAGGACGGAAAGTTTCATGAACATATACGGTTCTGTGAGACATAGAATCTAGAAGTCGTATACAATAGTTCAGTGGTCCCACTCACCCCAGTATCGGGTGCAGAACCAAACAGTGGGGTTTGTCCAGACCCTGTATGACTGCGTTCTTAAATGAACCATCCAGTCTGGCCACGTTGATCTGCTTCTTGTTGGCATCATAGCTGGTCCAGAACAAGTTCCTGGACACCCAGTCTACTGCCAAACCATGGGCATTGGGAAGGTCTAATGAACACACACAAACACAAACACACACAAGCACACGCACACACACGTTATACTTAACCGGACACAAAACGTATCCGCATCAACTAATGATTAACTAATCATTGCCAGGTTAATCAATTCTACCACATAATATAGTACATTCATTCCACCAGCATGAATGAATCCCATTGAATCACAAGAGAGTATCAACAACATACCAGCAGACACCACCGTCTCCACTCCAGTCCCGTTGATGAAGGCTCTCTTGATGGTCTGTGTCCGTACGTCTGACCAGTAAATGCGGTGCTCCTGGGAGTCGTAGTCCACCACTGTCACGTTATCAATGTCAGGCACGGTGAAGGAGATGATGTAGTTGTAGTAGGGGTTGTCTATGTCCACACCCCGGATCTCGATCTGACGAGCATACAACAGGAACTGACGGGACTCTATATGGACACACACAGACACGCACACGCACACACAGACACAGACACAGACACACACAAAGGGTTTTAATGCAGCACACAAATCCTATTCCTATTAGTAATAGAAGTACTGTATCTGTGTGTGTGTGTGTGTGTGTGTGTGTGTGTGTGTGTGTGTGTGAATTATGCAAACATAGCAGCCAAATTAAAACGTAAGTAACAGTAAGAGTTCAACCAGTCGTTTTCCCAGCTCTTAAGAGAGCTAAAATATGACCAATGGGGTTGAGAGCTGAGGTAAAGACTGCATGGCACGACTAGTACTGCTGATTGGGGTGGTGTGTTTGATCCAGTTGGGTGAGAACCCCAGTGTAGTCTTGTATCCATTCCCAGCTAAGGCCAGAGTTAATGGGAGACTGCACCTGGGGCCCTCTAGTCCAATTACCTTCAGATCCACACTGCAGGAATGGAGGCAGTGCTGCAGAATACTAAACATCAAAGCCTACGTGTACACACACGCACACACACACACACACACACACACACACACACACACACACACACACACACACACACACACACGCCTCCCGAAGTTCCCTCTCTAAAACCACACACCCTGCTAATGAAATCACACTAGATGAGGGCTTTTGCAGATATCGCTTGTGACAATCTATGACTCGGAGTGAAATGGAAATCAAATTAATTCTGCCTCTATGACACAAATGGAGGAAAGGTAATGAGATCTTCCTCATGAAAGACGACAAGCATTGCAGCTGACGCCAGTCTACATAGTATGGATGAGTCCCAGACAAAGCAGCACTGGGAGAGAATGCTAAGTGTGTGTGTGTGTGTGTGTGTGTGTGTGTGTGTGTGTGTGTGTGTATCTGGGTTGCTGAGTGGCCTTACCTTTGCAGGTGCGTTTGTCTGCTTGGAGCTTCATGAGGTGGGGGCAGGCGCAGGAGAAGGTCTGGTTGTAATTAATGAGACACAGGTGAGAGCAGGGGCCTTTCCCATCGCTGGTGGCACACGGGTTAGGGGCTGGGACAGAAACATTAGAGTGATACAAATGAGTGAAGACAGAATTAGAGTAGTCCCTTTCAGTATACAGACAAGATTTCTCAAAGACGTCCAACAATTGAAAGGCTACATGGTTATCTCGGTTAGTGCATACTGTGTCACACATAATGATTAACCAATGCTAATTCTGCAATGAAAGGAATCTAAAATAACATCCTAGTAATTTTACCTCTGCACCCTTCCATCACAATGGCATTGGGGAGAGAGAGGGAGAGAGAGAGAGAGAAGGAATGGAGAGGGAGCAGTCGACAACACTTGTCAGACACGGTTTGCTTTCCCCATCACTGTCAGACGGAGTGGGGGAAGCTGTCAGTCAACAGGACTGTGAGATCTGCTCAGATCTCTGCACTCTTCACTCTCCTATTGGTGGCTAATGACTGACTTGCCCTGAGATAACCTGGGCACTGGCCATGTTTGATACAAGCTCAGAGGTGTCTGTCTGTCTGTCTACCTCAAGTGTGTCTGCAGGATAAACATCACAAGCACAAGCACAAGCGCACACACACACACACACACACACACACACACACACACACACACACACACACACACTATCTACGCCATGGTAGAGTCGACCAGCCCAAATCCTGCAGTGGCCTTATGATCAACAATGCTGAAATAAGTGTCAGAAACCCTGCAACGTCTGAGTGTGAGGAGGCTGTGAAAGGTCAGCTGTCCGTGGAGATTTGAGCCATTGTGGAATCACAAGGTCTGCAGTATACTGCTGCTCCAGCTCCCGCTGCAGTGCTGCCCTTTGAGTTCTAACATCACACTAAAGATTGCAGCCTGTATGTATGTATGTATGTATGTATGTGTGTGTGTGTGTGTGTGTGTGTGTGTGTGTGTGTGTGTATGTGACTGTGTGAGTATGACATACCCTGGGGCTGCCTGGAGGGATGGTACACTTGAAGGTCGAAGGGCTGGGTGTTTGTGCGTTGGACTACTGTCACATTGTGCCCTGTCCATTTGTTGGCCTTAGCCAGGGTGTTGGTGCGCCAGTCAGTCCAGTACACCTCCCCTCCATACATGGTGACAGCGAAAGGGTGCGAGAGGTACTCATGACCACGTAACACCTCAATCAGCCCTGAGCCGTCGTAGAGAGCAGAGTAGATGGCGTCAGACCTAGGAAGATATCAGAACCATTTATACACGTGTGTGTGTAAGAGAGAGAGAGAGAGAGAGAGAGAGAGAGAGAGAGAGAGAGAGAGAGAGAGTAATTGTAAGAGAGAAATTGTGTGTGCGTGTGTTCGGAGAAGGGCAAGATTACCTAGCATCAATCCATACGATGCGTCTCTCCATGTAGTCCACAGTCAGACCATTGGGCCAGCCCCCACTGCCAGTCTCTCTGTGAATGGTGCGTCTACCCTCCCCACTCATGGAAGCTGCTTCTATCCTGGGCAAGCTGGCATCCCAGTCCGTCCAGAACAAAATACTGGCCACAAAGAAAATCAGACAAAGATAATGTCAGCATGTATGTGTATTCACCTGGTGAATGGTGTCCTGCTGTAGATCTAATAATGTGAAGTGGAGTCTATAGAATCATCACAGAAACATCCATAGGTCTAGACCTCTAGATAGGTAGCACTCCTTACCCGTCTCGGGGGTCTAGGGCGATGGCACGGGGGTGCTCCACCTCCCCTGCCAGCAGGGTGGTCCTCATGGTGCCGTCCAGCTTGGCCACCTCGATCTGATCCAGGTTACTCTCCACCCAGTAGATGTTCCCTGCGATCCAGTCCACTGCTAGCCCCTCTGGAGTGGCCAGGCCATACTGGATCACCACCTCGAAACTGGTCAGAGCTGAAAGAGAATGGAAGGGGAGGATAAAGAGGGAGAGAGGGAGAACAAGATGTTAAGCAAGGTTTTTCCTGCATAGAGAATTATGAGGCGGCCGCCTCTCGACAAACTGACGGTCGTATTTTCTACAAGCGTTGCACTCTGTGGATTTCTGTCATTTCTAACTGCAATTGCGGCACTGAGCCGACGTGGTGGCGGGGGCGCTGTTTCGCAAATAAGTTAGCTTTCGTTTTTGCTAGCGAAATAGCTGATAGTATGTTGACTGCTCAAGGAGAATACATTGAAAGTACAGAATGCCTGAGAGCCTTATATTGCATTATATTACATTATATTTTGAATGGTCATCTGGTGCCTGAATATTGTGTTTTCCTTTACATAAATAATGACATTTCCACCATAAATTGATGCAGAAAGGGCACAAATTGGTGCATATCAATTCACCAGAATGCAAGAAATGAAGTGTTTGATGTTTAAGGACCCCCAGACAGCCCTGCTTCATGGGCCCCCCCCCCGATGTCAAACACCACTGGTACCACCTCCGCCTAATTTTGAGCCAGGAAAAACCCTGTTAAGTGTTTCACATCAGAAAAGAATATGCTCAGTTGGCACTCAGCTTCATGATCACTGAATTCAAAATTATGGGAAAAAATGTTGACCGTTTAAAAAAATAAAAAAATAAAAAAATAAAAAAATAAAAAAATAAAAACGTTTTACATAGACCTTGAGATTTTACATGGGATGAAGAGTAGATTTAGGGAAAACATTTGCGTGGGAGGTATTTAACAGGACAAAAGCTAGAGAACCACAGCATTTACAGTTCATACAAATCAAAGCAGCAGGAATCCATCACCAACCGGCACACATGTTACACTGCAACAAACCGCCGACAAACACACAATTGTTTAGAATTCTTTCTCTGTGTTTGTCAGTGTGGTTTCGACCGACACTTTCTGAGAAACAGCCCCCCATAACCCTCCGTCTCTCTCTCCCACATGAACTCACTTCTCCTTTCCCAGAAACGCCTGGCTCCCTAATGACAGTGAAAACTGTAATGGTGTGCAGCTGATCATTCCAACGGCTGAGGAGGAGCACAGCCCCTTCATAAGGCCTTCCAACAGTAATTAGAGGGATAGACCCTCTTCACAGTTTGCTTATTGTAAAGCTGCTTGGAGCCAGAGTTTTCTGTCCTGGGGGGGGGGGGGGGGGGCTGTGGAGATGCCTTTTGTTTGTTGTTGGCAGTACACAGCGACCAAGTTTGTCCACAGTTTTTTTTGTAGGAGCTGAAATGTCTTAAATAAGAAGCAGCAGGAGCTGATCTATGAGCAGGACACAATGTCTCGGTGGAGGGTTGTTGTTTTTTTTATAGGGGAGGCTGGGAACTGGAGCTGTACTGTAGTACCTCCTACACTACTCCCAACTCTGTACTGGCTGCAGTCACGCAAGCGAGCGCTGAGACAAATGGGAAGAGACAAAGCCTTCCGTGTGCCCCCCGAGTGCTGCGCTGCCTGGGAACACAACCTTGATTGGCAACCAGACCTGGGGTTTGGGATCAAAAAAGGCCAGCCGTGACATGGTAGATTTAGTCTGGGACACAAACAGGCACAGTAGACTAGTCTGGTGGGCCAAAGGCAACTTTTACTGGCAACTTGGAAAACTATACTTTCACTCAGGGAAAGTGCAGACTTTGGAACCTATTTTCCTCCAAGGGCAGGAATGTTGTTATTTCTTTAACACTGAATCTATTCATACTTACTTACAATATTTCAACTGCAAATGATCTCTTGTTTGAAGCAAGTCTTAAGTTGATCGATGCGAGACCAACCAGCTATGACCCACAGCAACCCTTTAACGTCTTCAACCACTAAAATTCATCCCTATTATAAGATAGAGAGCTCACCTCCGTTCTCTGACAGTTTTCCTCGGTAGATCTTGTCCTCCACCACGTCGGTCCAGTAGAGGGTGCTCTGGGCGAGGTGGAAGTCCAGGGCGATGGTGTTCCTGAGGCCAGGCACCAGAACACTGAACTCCCCCTTGTGCAGGTCGATCCGCCGGATCTCATGACGGTTGGAGAAAATGATAAAGGGCTTGAAGGGATCTAAGGAGAGAGACATGGATACATCAGATGTTGAGTATGTTCTCTCTATCTGATGCCTGACACCACGTTCTTTCAATCTCTCCACCGGCCTGAATGTCATGTCCTCTCCCGTCCTCTCCCGTCCTCTCCCACTTCTACCTCCTCCCCTCCCCTCCCGTCCCGTCTTTCTCACCACTGCTCTTGCAGCTCTCCATGTCAGGCTCCAGCTCCCAGCCCTCGTAGCAGGAACACTTGACACTGGCCTTGAGCTGCTCGCAGCGCTGGCTACACTTGAGGTGTTTTGCACAGAAGCTCTGGATCTGGCAAGTTTTGTTGTCTGTGCCCAGCTCCATGCCCAGGGGGCAGGAGCACATGAAGCCCTCCCCCGGGATGATGCTGCAGTTGTGGCTGCAACCGCCGTTTTCCACCGAGCACAAGTCTGAGGAGGACACGGACACGCATAGATTCACACACACACATATATACACACACACACACACACACACACACACACACACAGTAGAAAACTGAGGTTAGGTCATATAATGAGGAAAGGTGCTCTAACGTTCACACGTTTCATATGTGTACGTGTGTGTGTGTGTGTGTGTGTGTGTGTGTATGACAGTGAGTATCTTACCACATAGTTTCTCATCGGAGCCGTCCGGGCAATCGTCGGTGCCATCACACAGCTTCTCGGCTGGCAGGCAGATGGAGTCGTTGCTGGCACACACGTGGTGCGAGAGCTTACACACCAACGCCTCGCAGTTGTCCTCATCCGAGTTGTCCTCGCAGTCGCTGTCTCCATCACACACCCAGGCCTTGCTGATACAGCGGGCTGAGGAGATAAGCAGAGAATGGACAACCTTCAGCGTGGGTCTCCCTACTATCCAAGGATCAAACAGAGGCCAAAGCAACCTCTCCTCTTTATTGGTTTGAGGTTATGTTGTGACACAATCACAAACACATCATGTCCACACACTGACCTGAGTCCCTGCAGCTGAACTTGACGGTCGGGTCACACATGTGCGTGACACCCTCGCAATTGTTCTCGTCACTCAGGTCCATGCAGTCTGTGTCGCCGTCGCAGCGCCATCGCATGGGGATGCACAGGCCGTCCATACGACACTGGAACTCATCCACGTGGCAACCTCCAGGAGGACGAGTGGCTAGAGAGGAGAGATGAGGGGAGAGAGAGAGAGAGAGAGAGAGAGAGAGAGAGAAAGGGGCATTTAGCCAAATACAGAGAAGGGGAGAGCTCCATGAGAAAGCATTACTGTTGTTACATAACAGCCTATTCAATTGGCCAATCAGTCCAGTACACCCATTTACACACAGATATGGTCTGTTTAGGTTAGCTACATCTCTGGGACACTGACAGGAGTCCAGGTCCAGCAATGACAGCGAGGTTGTTCTCACATACAGAACGTGGTGCTCATCGACCGGACCGATGTCACAAGGGCATCCATTAAGGATGTGAAATAATGACATCTCTTCATGACAATGAGAATAGACCCTGGACCTTTCAGAAGTACAATCCAATATGTGCAAGGGGAAGGCGTTTCCTCTGGAACTAATGACTTTGAAGGTCCAGGGAGCAAAAAGTACACTGACGCACGCGCACACACAGGGCACAGATCTCTCATTAGGCCAGCAGGCCATGCTGGGCCCAGCGTTGCGTGCCGGGACTTAACGGGCACGGGCTGAGGGGCAGTCCACAACATACACAGCCCAAGTCCCTGGGACTTGCAGGCAGGCAGACAGACACACAGACACAGACACACAGACACACAGACACACAGACACACACACACACACACACAATCTCATTCCAGCGGCAGGCCAACTGCAAAGCAATTAACTTCTCTCTAGAACTCAGACGTAGAGCTGAAAACAAAGCAGAGTGTGGGAGAGGAAAGAGACGGCTTAAGAACTTCCCCATGGGGCGACCTACTTCCCTGGCCTCCCCTGACCTCCTCACTAACCACGGTGCCCGAACCCTCTGTGTGTCAGTCCTGACCACATACACTGTTTACCCCCGACTAGGGTTGCTTGGGAAACCTTCCGTGAATTTCCAACGTTTCCATATGGAAATAAATCCCGTAGGTTTGTGAAACTACGATAATTTCCATATTATGGACACTTTGGAAATGATCGGAAAGTCACCCACATTTACGGGAATTTTGCAACCCTAACCCCCAACACCCCTGCACTTCCCACACCAGCCATTATCTCTGAACCGTCACTCTTCAAGTTGGAATTTAAAACCAGGTTCAATGTGGTGTGATGTCAAACAATGCGGCACGATCTTGCGCAAGCATAATGAAGAGGCGTACTGTTGACTGTGGTTTTGTTTGAAATCCACTGAGATCTCTTGCTGACCGCAAAACATAAACACGCCGCGAGTGCTGAAGCATCAAGGATTTGTGGCCACGATGCAGGCTGAGACATGTCCACCTGAAGAGAGCAGGGCCAGGAGGGAAACAGATCCTGTCAACGTTGTAACAACAACGGCAAGTCAAACTGCTAAATATAAACAGCCTGAAATAGAATACAGTACAGGCAGCTCACATGCCCATCACAACAACTGTCACTGCACTACTATTCCACTGGCTAGTCATATACTGGCCAATCACACACCAAAAAATGGTGTTGTTCATATTAGGGACACACAAATACACTCTTTCATAAAAGACATACTCTTAACTAGGACCTCAAGTTGGATTTGCCCTTAGGCACATATACACAGGATCAACTAATCCTCCCCCAAATCCTAACCTCATCCAAACTTAGATCGCATCAGATCTATATTAGATAGATCAATGTCTGGTGGCATCTTTATCCCACTCTGTCCTATGGAGGGGGTGGTCTCTACCAGGTCCAGTGGGTAGGTACAGTAGCAGATAGGCTACTCACCCTGGTTGGTACAGTTAGCATGGGTCTCATCGCTGTAGTCCCCACAGTCGTTGTCCCCATCGCATGTCCAGTACTCGGGGATGCAGCGGCCGCTGTTACACTTGAACTGCACACTGGAGCAGGAGTGGCTGCAGCCCGCCTCATCACTGTTGTCACCGCAGTCATTGTCTATAAACACACACGCACACACACGTGAGCAGATATGCACACACACAAGCAGATGCGTGTGCGCGCACACACGCACACACACACACACACACACACACACACAGGCGCGCGCACACACACAGGCGCGCGCACACACACACACACACACACACACACACACACACACACACACACACACACACACACACACACACACACAAACACAAACACAAAGTGAGTGGAGGGGGTTAGCTATGTTAACCATGGTGTAATAAACCAACCTCTGTGTAATGAAAATAGATGAAAACAAGGGAGGTTGATACTCACCATTGTCACAGCGCCAATTGACGTTGATGCAGCGGCCATTGGCACAGGTAAACTGAGTGAGGGGAAAGCAGGTTGGGTAGGCTGGGGGGTGGAGCAGACAGAGGAAGAGACATTTAATTAATGACCACTAGACTGGACATGAAACTGACAGTATCCTCTTCTGAACATCCAGCTGCACTGCTGCAGTTGTGTGTGCTAACAGAATGACAGACAGGCGAGGTACTGTGTAGAGGTAAAACCCACCACAGGAGGCGGGCTCATCGGAGCGGTCCCCACAGTCGTCATCCAGATCACAGGCCCAGGAGCTGGGGATGCAGCGTCCAGAGGCACACGCATGCTGGTTGGGCTGGCAGGTACGAGCTGGAACAGGGTTAGAGAGTTAAATTAGAGAGGTGTGATCTCTGTGTGTGTGTGTGTGTGTGTGTGTGTGTGTGTACCTTTGCAAGTGGTATTGGACTCATCCTCATCGTTGCCACAGTCATTGTCCCCGTCACACAGCCAACGCAGGGGGATGCAGCGGTTGTTCTCACATTTGAACCGGTCAGCCGGACAGGTGTGCTGGTCTGGAGAGAGAGAGAGAGAGAGAGAGAGAGAGAGAGAGAGAGAGAGAGAGAGAGGGCAGAGAAACTGGGTTACAAGGGGGGGATCTCTACTCACTGGTTTACACATTGGGGTATTCTGGTTCAGGGGGGGACAACTTAGTCTCTAGCAAGTGAAGTTGATGTAGATTTTTTGAATCACATTTTTCACATGAGACCTCACACATGAAGATAAAAAATCATAGATTGAACAGTTTTGATTGTATTGTGTGTGGTGTTCTCCGATATTCCCAATACAGCACACCACATACATAAAGATCTGTCCTATGACAGTCTAGAGTCTCGTCCCTCAAACCAGAAATCTCACGTGATCAGGGTAGTAGTACCCAGACTGACCTGTACGAGGCAGCCATGTGCGACAGGAGAAATAAAGTGCAGAAGAACGAAAAGAAGAAGACGCATCAGTCAGCTCGCTTCTTGTTTGGCTACATTCCATTTCACGTCACAATCGGACTGGGGAGTCGTCAATTCCACCCACACACAAGAGGACTTTTGATCATAATTTGATCATGTTTAATATTTACGATCGTCTGCCTCGACTATTTTCCAAGCAGATTGTCGGGAGGAATTGACTCTTAACACACCACAGGATAATCTTGTAGGATAATCTTTAGAACCTCCGATAATCGGCCTTGGCTGTCCTTGGTCGGAAGGGGGGGAAATCGGGCCAAAATCGGCCAGATTATCTTTATGTGTGTACCAGGCTTTAGCTTGCAGTTTTTTCATTCAGGTTTTGGTGTGTGTTGGTGAATAACCATGGTGATGGTGTGGCCACTCACGGCAGAGGTCGGAGGCCTCGTCACTGTTGTCCAGACAGTCGTTGTCACCGTCACACTTCCAGCGCTCCTGGATACAGCGGTTGTTCTTACAGGCGAACTCCCCGGGCTGGCACTGAGGAGGAGGGATGTAGGAGGGGTTGGCTGTAGAGGAGAGAAGAGAGGAGAAGGAGAGCAGAGGAGAGGAGAGGAGAGGAGAAGAGAGGAGAGAAGAAGAGAGGAGAGGAGAGGAGAAGAGAGGAGAGGAGAGGAGAGGAGAAGAGAGGAGAAGAGAGGAGAAGAGAGGAGAGAAGAAGAGAAGAGAGGAGAAGAGAGGAGAAGAGAGGAGAGGAGAGGAGAGGAGAAGAGAGGAGAGGAGAGGAGAGGAGAAGAGAGGAGAAGAGAGGAGAGAAGAAGAGAAGAGAGGAGAAGAGAGGAGAAGAGAGGAGAGGAGAGGAGAAGAGAGGAGAGGAGAGGAGAGGAGAGGGTGTCACTGATACTGGAGCAAAGCCCACATCTCAACAGCTCCTATTTCTTTCACAATAGCTCCATATCTACAACAAGGAAGGTGAATGAATCCTCCCAGATCCATTTCTGGTAAAACCATGAAACTATTTGTTTATAGTGAAAGCATCTGGATGCTTACCTTTGCAGGTGACATTATCTACATCCAGAGCCTGGTCGTCAGCACAGCCACAAGACCTGCCGTCCGGGGTGGCCAGACACAGACTGCTGCAGCCGCCATTGTTCACACGACAGAGGTTGGACCCTTCAGTGAACACACAGAGACAATAACACAAGACAGGTCAGGACAGCTGATGAAGAACCGGTTCACTTTACTTCACTTTCACACCCCACTGCATGAGGAAAACACAGCACATCTCTTCTCATTGAAATCAACATCAAATCTCCCAAGTATGAACAACGCTAGAGGCTGATATGAGAGAGAGAGAGAGAGTGAGAGAGAGAGAGAGAGAGAGAGAGAGAGAGGCAATTAGCCTATAACAGAGAAGGGGAGAGTGCCCTGAGAAAGTGAGTGAGTGAGTATACAAAGAGAGAGGGTGAATGAAAGAGAGATGTGTGTGAGGGAGAGAGAGAGAGAGTGTGCACTGTAAAGCTACCTTGTTGTTGTTGACTGTCATACACGCGGATCTCAAAGAGGGGCGGTCTCTCGTTGCGGAGCAGGGTGACAGTCTTAGTGAGCTGGTCCAGTTTGAAGATGCCGCCGCCGCGGTACTCGTTCCAGAACAGGAAGTGTTTGAAGTGGCAGAGGCCAAAGGGATGGTTCAGTTCCTGGCCCTCATATACCACCTGATGGGAGAGGACACATTTGAGTTTGATTTAAGCAATTTTACAATGATAGGCGCACTGTCTCTCAGCGCAAGGACAACTCCACAACACTAATGCTGTGCATATGTACATATGTCCCAAATACACTCATGTATGCATCATTGTATGTATGCAGCCTCATTTCGTTTGTATGGGGCCAAATGTTTTTCCTGAGCACATGACCTAACCATCCAAAACTAGGATAGGAAAAACGTTTACCGTTGGGATAAGGAAGAGCAATATACAGTATTTGGAAGCCTATCGGTAGACAAAGCTGGGTTGCTTTGTCACTTGCCACCATATCATTTTCACATTTTCTTGACTATGCTTTCATACAGTACAAAGATCAACAGAAACATATTGCATGGCTATGTGTGAGTGTGGGAGCAACCTTGAGCACCCCACCTATACATATTTCTAATAGGCTTACCTTGCGCTCAGTGGTGTTGAGGTAGACCATCTCGATGCGGTCGTAGTAGGCGTCCACCCAATAGAGGATGCCCTGGGGGATGTCCAGACTCAGGCCGTTGGGCCACAGCACCGTCTTGGAGGTGAGGAACACCTGGTGATGGGAGCCATCCATCCATGCCTTCTTGATCTTTCCCCGGTTGCTCTCCTTTGGGTCCTCTTCCCAGTCGGTCCAGTACATCCATCTGGGAAAAAAAACATGGTCTATCTGTGAGGTCAACGCAGTGCGTCTCTCTCAGTCTCTCTCTCAGTCTCTCTCTCTCTCTCTCTCTCTCTCTCTCTCTCTCTCTCATTAACTAGTTCCATTGACTGTTCCCCCAGTGTCTCACCCATGTTGAGGGTCCACCACGATGCCACGGGGATGGGTCATCTTGCCTTCAATGAGGGTCTTGCGGGTCTGGGAGGCCTTCTCCAGCCTGGCCACACTGATGGTCTTCTTGGGCCCGTCGTCTGTCCAGTACAGGTTACCACCCATCCAGTCCACCGCTATACCCTCCACTGTGTGGATACCTGAGTAAGAGAGGGAGGGAAGGAAGGAGTGAGAGGGGGAGGTAGGGCTCATCCTACCTGAACAATAAGGCATCATGGGAAAGAGACGCGAACATGAAAGAGTCAACGGTCAAGCGGTTTCCATGGCGGCTGATGCTTAGAGAGTACCGCATGGAGAGAGGGAGTCAGAGTTTCCTATGGTATCCTAAGCCAGGGTCTAATACCAACGGGACTGGACCACTCACTGTTGTCCCTCAGTTATTCCATTCCTTACCGTCCTTTAGTATGGTGTCCCTTTCTGTGCCGTCGATCTTCTGCCGGCCGATGTGGTAACTGGTGGCGTCGGCAAAGTAGATGAACTCTGTGGCAGCGTGGAAGTCCAGGGCCCGGGGGTTCATCAGGTTCTCTATGGGGATCATGTACTCGTCGGGCACCTTGGCATTCATGTCCATGCCACGGATGATACCCGGCCGGCCCTTCCCATACACCAGGAACAACTCGTGCTCCGGCTCTGCAGGGCAGGGGGGGAAAAAACAACCCACTCCATCACCATGGAAACAGTACGAAGGATCATAGTGGATGGGTCTCATATTGCGACTGTGTGTTATTTGCTGTGATACTGTTGGTACCGTACTGAGCGTGCCCAGTGTGGTGTGATACTGTTGGTACCGTACTGAGCGTGCCCAGTGTGCGGCCTGTTACTCACTCTTGCAGGACTTGCCGTCGCTGCCCAGGCTGAATCCCGAGCGGCAGCGGCAGGTGCGGGTCTTGTGGCTGTTGCCCAGCAGGCAGATGTCCGAGCATCCCCCGGGCTTGCCCATCTCCGACTCACACGCGTGGCTCCGCACTGGGCATGGGCAGAGGACACAGAGTCTCAGAGATAGATAAGTTGGTAAAACAATGCTTATTCATAGGGGTTAGAGACAGGCTTCCAGTCAGTCTGTCTGTGCCCCGTTGAGGGTGGGTACAGCTACCTGGAGGTTGGCGTCTCTGGTGGTACACGTGCAGGGCAGCGCCCCGGTCCACCCGCGTCACCACGTGGAAGTCAGAGCTGTTGAAGCGGTTGACGCGGATCACGCTGGTCTTGGGGTTCAGGTTGCCCTCGTCTGAGTTGGTAGCGTACAGGTAGTTCTCAAAGACAGTCAGGCCGTACAGGTGCTCAATCTGACAGAGGGAACACAGAGCCATGCTAATGGTGTCTTCATGGTGTATATTTTAGACTTTCACACAATATCTTATTTGTATCTGGTATTTAAATCAATCCTCTCAAGTCAATTCGCTGCATCTGGACTTTCCTCTCAATACAATCATTATCAGACATTCTAAATGCCAGCTCTTGCTGATGGCCATAACATCTGATGAGTTCAAATGATCACCATCATAACCTTACAGGCCAGAAAGAGGTCTGTGTAAACTTGGCACTGAGCAGTTAGCGTAGTGGCCAAATCCCCCTATTTCCTGTGCAATTGGGTTGGTTTTATACAGGCCAGTGTGTGCAATAGAGCTGTTCCACTGTCAGAGAGATGAATAGGCTGGATCCTTTAAACATCCTCCTGCAGTGTGGAGGCCCCCTGATTTCATTAGTCCACTAAAGGCAACAGCCAAGCCACTCTACAGCTAACACTAATATGTCTAGAGAAGGACAGGCCTGGGACGCCAGGGAACATCACATAGTCTATAACAATGACATCAATCATGGCAATAAAAAGAGGTTACCCCATACAAGACCGAGAGACTCCCCTGTTTGGACAAACGATATGGTTTAAGTGAGATGGCATGTATGTCCTACATAGAGAATGATTCCAATAGAACTAGGGCTAGGTTTTGTGTGAGTAGTAGTAGAGTAGAGTAGGAAGAATGTACCACTCCTGGGTGAGATTCAGGAGTGGTACAGGAAGTCAATGAAGACTTGATGGCAAGAAAGAGGGTGGAGACCATGATGTGGCCCAATCACAGGGCTACTCAGGAACAGCTGGAAACAACTGCTGTAAGTAATGGTGTGTGTGTGTGTGTGTGTGTGTGTGTGTGTGTGTGTGTGTGTGTGTGTGTGTGTTTGTGCAGTATACTACTGCTTGAGTACTGCATGTATTTACTCACCAGCAGGCCCTGGATGATGGTTTGTCGATTCTTGCCCTCATAGTCCACCACCTCGATGTAGTCCAGGTAGGCGTCGGCCCAGTACACCAGCCTGTTGACCAGGTCCAGGGTGATACCGTGAGGGAACACGATCTTACTGTCCACCAGCTTAGTACGGTTCTGCCCGTCCATGTCACAGCGCTCCACCTTGGGGGTCTGTCCATAGTCTGTGAAGAACACCTTCCTATAGCATGAGGGGGAGAGATATAGAAAACACATTAGTGTGTGGAAAACATTGAAAGGCTGTGCTTCCTCTATTTATATATGTGAGAAGTGGCACTTTGGAAAAAAGGAACAATTCCGGATGCACAAAAGTGTTTTTTGATGTGTCAGCATCAGCTTCATCAAGAGATTAAGCAAGTGATCATGTGCACGTGTGTGTGTGTGTGTGTGTGTGTGTGTGTGTGTGTGTGTGTGCGTGTCTGTGCCTGTCTGAGAGGAGGAAGTGCTTTGACTGACTAAGAGCCATTGCTCAACCAATAAGCTGACCAGAGGGATCCGCCATGTTTGTGTGCGTGTGTGTGGCGGAGGAGGGGGGGGGGGGCAGTGCTTACCCCATGGCAGGGTCCAGAGCGATGCCTTTGGGGTTGTACAGTTCCTGGTCCAGCAGGGTTACGCAAGTGTGACCGTCCTTGTCACAGACGAACACGCGGTCATCCACGTCATCCACAAAGTAGAAGTTTCCGGTCAGCCAGTCGATAGCCATCTGCTCCACATCTGGAGGAATGGAGAGAAAGAGGGAGTGGGAGAGAGTGAAAGGGAAGAAAAGAGAAGCAGAGAAAGAGAAAGAGAGAGAGCAAGAGAGAGAGAGAGAGAGAGATAGAATGAGAGATAGAACGAGAGCATTGTTATTGATGAGTTCCTGTCATGGTGTTACACCGGCTGCTCCAGGGGGTTGTCCATCACTGGCATCACACTTGAGTTTGATTAAGGAGAGAGAGGGGGAGTGGGGGGTGGGAAGAAGAGATGGTGGGAGTGTGACAGATAGAGGGGCAAAGGTGAGGGATTACAGTCTAAGAGCTGAACCCCAATCAGTGCAGCTGACCCGAAACACAAGCCATTAACAGAGCCCACCCACCGGCCGAGACATATTTTCTTAAACATCACATCAACATCTCCAGTCTTTCATCTGTCATTGCTTATCTGTATTTTATCTTTTTCTTTTATTTCTTTTATAATTATCTGCACCTTTAAGCTGCCACGATGATGGTTATCTCAGTAGCCACCCCTGTCAGTGACAAACAGACCACGCCCTTTAGCGTACAGCAGACAGACATAACCATTTTTATTTCATATAACACAGTACAGCATACAACACATAACAGTCTGTTTGTCTTTGCGTGGCTCAGCCAATCAGGACTTGAGATTTCAGTTGCCTTCCGTTTCAACTGAAATCCTTCCGTTTCTAGTGAAATCTCTCTCACACACACACGTGTTCAGCTCACACACATAACAAGATCTCACACACATCACTATCACTGTAAAGCGCACACATACACAAAAATAGTTGGAATGTTTCAAATAGAAACTACTAGAAAACCGTATATGGCCTATATTAAACCCACATTTCGGTGTTATATGAAATAAAAATGCATGAGCATTTCAGTGTTGTGTGAAAGAAAAATGTATGCGTGTGAGAGCTCTTCATGTGTGTGTGTGTGAGCATTTAAGTAGTATGTAAGAGCTTTTATATGTGTGTGAGAGACGTTCAGTTGAATGTGAGAGCATTCTAGACATGTGTGAGGGGTTCAGTAGTGAATGCAAGAATGCTTTATGTGTATGTGAGAGGCAATGTATGTGTATGTAAGAAGCAATGTAGGTGTATGTGAGAGGCAAGTTTTAATTATGGCCTATACGGCACCTCATACCATACAACTAGCCAGGATAAAGAATTCAAGCCCTCATTCTGACCACAGGGTTAGCCTAGCACCTAGGTTTGAAATGCTAATGGTGTTAATATTGGAGGCTTCTCTCTCTGTGTCTCCCAGCTGACATCCCGCTTAGCACTCACTGACAATGAGAGTCTATCTGAGAGTGGCCGCAGTGCGGGGGCATGCAGGCAGGGGGGCTCACAGAGACCCCAGCTGTGGGAGGGAGGGCGCACAGCCTCCCATGCTGCCTTGTGTTTTAACAGCTGTCACTGCGCTTCCTTTCAGAGGAAGACTCTTAATACACTGTACCACACACACACACACACACACACACACACACACACACACACACAGACACTTCCCTCTCTAGCTAATCCACAGGACAACTTTGATGTTGGGCCACACTCTGTCCCCCCCACCACCCTCCCCCTGCCTCCCACAAACTACCCTGCGTCTCCTGCAGTTAGCCTGTCCCCAGTGCTCGCTCCCTCCCTCCGTGACTGGGGTTGGCCACTCACAGAGACAGGCCTTTGGGTTGGATGACTAAACAATGGCCGTACACCATGCTGCTCTGCTCAACCAGAGCTGTTCTGTTTCCCATCTGGGCCTAATGTATCCCCTTGGTCTACACAGCTTCAAAAGGCCTGCTCTGCTTCCAGATGGGACTGATGCATTGGTACTGAAATATAAGGAGGGCCGAGGTGGGGGTGGGGGGGTCGGGAGGGTATGGTGAATGGGGGTTGGAGTATGGGGGAAGGAGGGATGGAGTATGTGTGTGTTTGTGTGTGTGTGTGTGTGTGGGGGGGGGGGGGGGGGTTGAAACAACAGGGGTATGTAATTAATACTGGGTTAAACCATGCCAGTTTCACCACTCTAAGAACTCTAAGAACACAATCAGCAAGCGCACTGCCAGCAAAGTACGAGGCAGGCTATGTTTCACAAACACAGTTCAACTTCTTGGTGTGACTCCAAGAGGAAATCAATCATTGACAATCAGCGGCGGTTCTGGCATATTCACCATCTCATGTTCCCAGGGAGGTAACTGTAAATATAGGATCTAATAAAAACATGCCCAGGAGGACAGAAAGAATGACGAGAAAAAGGGAGAGGGAGAGAGAAAGAGAGAGTTAGAGGGAGAGAGAGAGAGGAGAGAGGAAAGAGGAGAGAGAGAGAGAGAGAGAGTTAGTGAGAGAGAGAGAGAGAGAGAGAGAGAGAGAGAGAGAGAGAGAGAGAGAGAGAGAGAGAGAGAGAGAGAGAGAGAGAGCTGTTTCCTAAACACAGGAATGGAATCAAGACAACTGATTTCGACAAAGGGAAACTTGGCCATCCGTGGAGCGAGGAGCAAAAGTAGTGATACTCCCATTGGTATCTTTTTAATCCACCTCCTCCCCCCACACACACTAAATAGTTCCAGCTGTGTGTTGCAGGAGGCATTGATTAGTTGGAGTGGAGTGTTGTGCAACTCTCTAAAGTGCGTTCAGAGAACAAACTCCTTAACAGAGTCTCTCTTGAGTTCTTTCAATTTCTGGTAAATGGAAAGTTTGCTGGGAAAGCTATATAAGCCCCACCCCCTCATTACCCCCCCAAGTCTCAGAACCCTTCTGCCACTTCCTGCTCTCAACACCCACCTCACACCGCACAGAGAAAACACAGCACACACTCATTCCCTCACACTGCCAACACAGACAGAGGGACAGACGCACGCACGCACACACGCATGCACACACACACAGACAGACAGACAGACACAGACACACACACACACACACACACACACACACACCTATTCATTGCAATACTGCTACGTCACACTTACACCCCACCACAACACCAAATGGCATCTAAAGAAGCATTTTCAATTAGAAAACAGCAGGGGTGACATGTAGCTGAGCAGTGATTATCAATGCATAGCAGTAACATACCTCCAGCTTATCAGTGACGAAAGTGACATCTATAAGAATAGCCCCAAGAGACCTCTCAAGAGTATAGGGGAGAGTTTAGAGATTATGTGAGGTATTCCACAATGAAAAGACACTTAGTGGCTGATGCTACACCTATACAGAAACACCACCGGCTGGAGGCTGAGCTGAATGGGAAATGGTTGTTTGTGTTTAATAATGGGAGCCTGTCCACAGAGGCACGTGACATCACAACCATGACTGTACAGTGATCGCCTAGGCTTCAGTCAGAGGTGGCAAAAAGTCAGGGAGGTAGTGCTACTTCCTGGTAAAAGACTAGAAACCCTCTGCTGTAGAGCTGTACTGGGAGGAGGTGGTGGTGGTGGTGAGGGATCATCTGCCCTGCACTCTCCCAGTCACAGAGACAAACAGACACACCAACAGGCCACATATGGAGCTCACAGAGACAAACAGACACACCAACAGGCCACATATGGAGCTCTCATCTCCAAAATATCCAAGGCTTATAACTGCACCACAACACCAGAGGATTGCGACACCATGGGCCCTGACTCTATAGAGACTAACTAACTTTACGGTTTTCCTTGGTCAGGTCACATGGTCAAGCAAAACACCTGGCTCTGCTACATTAGGGCCTGTATAGATGTCCTATGATTGGGCAGAGCACCAGGTCTATGACCTTTCTCTTTTACCTGAGTTGATATTTCAGGCTAAATCAAGATGGAAAGCTGTGTCATACCAAGAGTACATAGAGTACAGTACAGAGAGTACATGGTGTATTTTCTGTATGTGACCTGGTACAGCCCAGATCCACTATCATGACTGGACCCAGGGCATACCAGAGAGGACAGACAGATTGAATACAGAGATTGTATATACCAGATATACAGTGTATATACCAGATATACAGTGCATTCAGGAAGTATTCAGACCCCTTCACTTTTTCCACATTTTGTATATAAACTCAATTTCAAATGGATTAAATTAAAGGAATTTGCCAACAATCCATACACAATACCCCAGAACGACAAAGCGAAAACAATTTGAACTTTCAGTAAATCTATTAAAATGTAAATATAAGAAATACCCCATGTACGTAAGTATTCCGCCCCTTTGCTATGACACTCTTAAAATGAGCTAAAATGTAAAAATAGCATCAACAAATGACTTAATAAGTTGAGTCCATCTTAACCCAAGAACAACAGCTGATGTAATTTTGGAATGCCTATCTTTGTTTTTTTATAGGGTCTCTGATTTGCATAGGAATCAATTACACACTGTGTAGATTAGGATGTCACTACCAACTCAGCAAATTCTATAATGTTCTCTTGAACCTGACACTCCTCAGTCACTGCCAGTGACAAATATACCCATAAGATGCAGCCACTATTCTTCACAGGAGAGATGGTGCAAAAACTGCATTGCATGTTCTAGATTTGCACTAAACTTAATGCTTTTTAGTCAAACCAAATAAACACATTTCCAGCCACTTTCTTTGCTGTATCACTGTATTCATGGTTGCAAACACAATTATGTTTATTATTTTTCCATTAAGGGATTCTTTTTGGCCACTTGGTTATAGACCAATTTTGTAGAGTGACTGAGATGATGTTGTCCCATCGCCTGTGCTTCATCCTCTCCACCATTCAACTTTTGTAATTTTTGTGAGTCTCCCCAGGCCTCAGGGTCGCATTCCTGAGCAGTTTTGTTCCTCTCCATTTGCTCAGTTTATAATGACAACCTGATCCACATTGATTCCTATGCAAATCAAAGACCCTTTAAAAACAAAGATATTGATTCCAAAATTACATTAACTATTATCCTTGCATTAAGCTGGATTTGTTGATGACATTTTTGCATTTGAGCTAATTTTAAGAGTGTCATTGCAAAGGGTCTGAATACTTGTGCATGAGATATGTACATGAGGTGTTTCTGTATTTCAATTAATGAATTTCAATTCATTTAATGAACATTTCAAAAAAGGTGGTTTCACTTTGTCATTCTGGGGTTTTGTGTGTGATTCGATGGTCAATTATTTTTATTTAATCCATTTTAAATTGAGGCTATAATACAAAGTGAGGAAGAAGTATGAATACTTTCCGAATGCACTGTATGCCACTCCATTGATTTACGAGAGGCGGGGGACGATGGTGCCAGTCCCACATTTCTGACCAATTACCAGACAGTTGTAGATTAGTGTTACTGACAGTTGTTGTTGCTTCTGTAGGTTTGTGTGGCTAGGACTGTGTCTATCTCGTTCTTTTATGTTATTTATATTCCTATATTTGGAATTTCCCTCAGAGGCAAGTAACCCCTGACACAGTACACTACCATCATCTCTGTTAATAAGTCACTTATGTCAGCTATGTTAGTCTGTGTTAGTAGTGTGTACAGTAGGTACAGTAATGCCACTCCTGAGACAATAGGATGTGGGTCAGAGGAGCAGTGTGTGTGTGGGTGTGTGTGTGTGTGTGTGTGTGTGTGTGTATGTGTCTGTGTGTGTGTCTGTGTGTGTGTCTGTGTGTGCGTGTGCGTGTGTGTGTGTGTGCGTGTGTGTGCGTGTGCGTGTGCGTGTGCGTGTGGTACTTTATACATTATGAGCCTAGTGTGTATGAGGCTGCAGTGTGAGGCTAGAGTGTCCTGACAGAACTGGATTGGAGAGGGAGGAATGTTGGAATAGTGCAGGCCGACAGACCCTGACTGTGGAATGTAAATACCATCTGCATGACCACTAACAGACTGCACATGCAGAGCAGAGCTCACTTCGGTCTGCCTCAGGTGCTGTGAGAGAGTGTGTGTATGTGTGGGTGTGTGTGTCTGTCTGTCTGTCTGTTTTGTGATGGCTGTCAGACTAATTCTGTTTAGCTTTGACATCATTTGAGGTGACTGTGAATTAAAGCAGTCATAATCATGTCATTACTCTGTCTCAAACAGTGTCCCACATTCTACGCCTACACACATCTCATAACTTATTTCTTCATGTCTGTATTTCCATGCCTGAGGCTTATTCTCAAGGGAACATTTTTTTAGACACACACACAAACACACACACACCTTGTGTTTTGTCTACATTACTATACCACTTCCTCTCAAACAGTAATAGCACTGTCAGCAGCAAAAACAAAAACAAACCTTGTCAGACTTTAGAATCAGTGATAAATCTTGTGTACATAATATGAGTGAGTTCCACCTCTTAATAAGCGTTCTTCTGGAGAAGGGGGGATGCCAGTGTGAGTTACTGCAGAGCCTGTGGCGGTAAGGACATTAAAAAACTGCAGGCCAGACATTTCCCTTGTCATTGTTGATCAGTGGGCGCCTATACTGGGGCTCAACTCCCCTGGATACACTATCTCTTACAACAGCCTCCCAGGACATGGAGGATTTATAGTACAAATGCAGGACAGGGCTTTCTGGGAAGATCCATCACTAACTGTTGTCCAATCAAAATCAATAATGGGAGGTGGGGTAGAATGGATTGTGTGTAATGCATCAAACACAGCAGTGGAAAAATACATTTCCAACACAGCTACATAAGCTTAATTTTTGTGTACTGGTCTGGAATCAGTAAATCATGCTATACAGTTAGGCTATTGTGTGTGTGACAGAGAATACAGTTCTGCCTGCATCATACTGTCAGCTCCACCTAAAGCACATAGAATAATTTAGCACCATGCCAGGGCAATCCATGTTCTTTAAGAGAAACCTTTAGAAGAACAAGAACGCTGTGCTCAGCACTTCTCCACTCCTTTGCACTTTTTTTGCTGCCAAGAGCAGATTTCTGAGGGTGCAGAGGTGTTGCGTCACATCTTATGTCTTCCCCCCCTAGCACATATAGTGGAACTATACTCACGGTGCAGGCTGAGGGAGATGTTGACAGTCCTGATGTCGGTGACAGTCTTGAGGTCAGGAATGCGGGCGCACTTGAGCTGGGTGGTGGCAGGCGTGTCGCCCACGTCGATCCAGCACACGGTCTCCTGGGCGTAGATAAAGTCCATGGCCATGGTCTGCTTGGTGGTGATGGAGGGCAGCCTGGCCGCTGAGCCACTCAGGGACGTACAGCGGATGTCATGGAGATTGGCGATCAGCAGCTGGGGTAGGCGTTCCACAGGCACTAAGAGGGGGAGGGAGAGGGGGGGGGGTAGGGTGTGTGGGAAGAAGCAAGAGAGAGACAGAGGGAGACAGAGAGAAAGAGAGAGGGGGGGAGGTAGGAGAGGAAGGGAAAGAGAAGAGTGGGAAGGAAGGTCACACATTGGATGTATATCTCTGACATCTCTTCCCTGTAAATTCAATTGGAGCAGCAATATTATATTTAGCATTAACAAATCAACTGTATCCCAATCACTAGTTTGTATTATCTTTGAAGTAGAGTGTTCTATGGCAAGCATGCAGGCCTGCGGGTGTGTTTGTGTGTGTTCTCACCATTCTTGGCCTTGCAGGAGCGGTTGTCTGGCTGCAGGAGGTAGCCCTCCACGCAGCTGCAGGTGTAGGAGCCGTCCATGTTGGTGCACGTCTGACTGCACGTGCCGTACACGCCGCACTCGTTGAAATCTGGAGGAGAGTCACCGTCAAACAGTTAGCACTATAGTACGTCGTCAGGCCCAGGACATCAGGGGCACTGAACTGTACTGAACCCAATTAGGAAAGCTGTTAGCTTAGCCTAGCGTACCATCACTCACCTTTACAAGTCTTGCCATCCCCGCTAACCTCGTACCCACTGTTACAGTAGCACTTGGGTCCTTCGTGTGTTACGGAGCAGTTGACCTGACAGCCATGGCCGTCACAGCCTGGCGCGAGCTCTACGACAGAGAGAAAGACGGAGGAGATCACGGTGAGGTCGCAATGAGACAAAATACAGGGAATCCTAATTGGGAACACAGCAGGTGGGTCCCACACATCCAAGCCTCCTGGGTCATCATTGTGCAAACCCCCTGATCCAAAGAGAGGTAAACCCCAACAAAGAATAACAACATTCAAAAGGAGACCCTGTAAAGCAATTGCTCCCATGAGTCAACAGCGACCAAGCTTGTTTGCAGATCAGCTTGCTTATCTTAATCCTAGCGCTATCTTCACAGATGCCATACTGTTATATCCTATCTGATTCTCCAGTGTGTGTGTGTGTGTGTGTGTGTGTGTGTGTGTGTCGTTACAAGTTGTGCTGTGTTTTGGCCCTACAGTGACAGATGAGGTGATTTGGATGCAGAGAAAGATAAGAGTGCTTCATCCTCACCCTCCCCCCAGAAGGGAATGAAATAGGGACATCCGCACCCCCATCCCCCCCGCCCCCTTCCCTGCTGCAACAGATAAATAAGTGTGTCGTAGATGGAAGCGAGGAGGCCCTCGCCACATTAGGAATGATGATTTTGCATACAGCAGCTCGCACTCTAAATGAGTAAAAACCTACAGTACCTGAGGAAAGACTCAGATTGGGCCAAGTTCAGTACTCACTATTCATACTTCATTATTATTAATTAGAATTAATTCACTGGCTTTGCATAATTGGGAGGACACAGAGATCATTTACATACGGTATACTTTCTGACACTGTCTCTCATTCTCTCTCTCTCTTCCTCTTACTCACACACGCCAAAGCGCGCGCGCACACACACACACACACACACACACACACACACACACACACACACACACACACACACACTCACTCACTCACTCAAAAAGTGCTCATTTATGTTCAACATCACACCTCCCTCCCTCAGGTTCATACTATATGTACATGCTGATTTGAACAACACCCAACAACACGTGCCCCTCATGCTGTAGACATCAGCATGCCAACATGTCTACTTCAGAAGCGGAGATAAACCTGGCGGTATCAGAGGAGTGGCCACACAGCATGACTGTCTGTCTGGGAGAGAAAGGATTCTAGTTTGCCAACAAAGAGGTGCCAAGCAAGAGTCACACATGCCAAGATAACACACGCAAGGATGTGCACTGAACTCAGTGTCATCAAAGTGCTTCCAAAGCATCACCCTTGATAGTAATCATGCTTAAAATGTAATTGAAAACAAGTGTCAAATTGAGACATACTGTAGCCATGTTAAAACTACAGTACGATTCTACACAGACACAGATGCACATACACAGAGGCGCGCACACACACACACACACACACACACACACACACACACACACACACACACACACACACACACACACACACACAGGCTGAGGATGTGAATGGCTGCATTAGTGGCGTGTCCGTTGAGGTTGGCCAGAGCAGAGCGGAGGTTGGACCACTGAAGGGTCCTCGTAACATAAAGCCTGTGGCACTCTGGGCCACAATGAGTCTTTTGTTGAGTCCGCGCTGAGAGGAAGAGTCTTGGGGCAAACACTCCGGCCCGTATCAAATCCATTCACTGAGCCACACAGAGACACACAGTGCCAACGCTAACCAGGGCTCTGCCACCCCAAACATACACCCTTCACCACCAGGCCAGGGTGGCACTGTTTGCCATCCGCAAACCTCTTACCTTTCACAATGGAGTAGTACAACAAGCAGGAGCTATTGCCAAGAGTCCTCTGTCTTTCTCTAATCTAAACAACTTTGTTTTTCTGTGGGTTTCATAGAACAACACTTGGGGGCAGTGAGTCAGCAATTCAACATGTAGACATGTTCTGACTTCAGATGCCTTTCCGTGTGGTTGTAACAAAGAGGAGAGGAGAGCCAGTAATTGTGAATTAGGACATGGTTGTTTCACAGTTTAAAAGGTGGATTGGCATGCTCAACTCACTAAAACAATGTTTTGATAGTCTTTCGGGTGCAGGGTCACAAGGACACATGAAGCAAGGCTTCACAGTCCCAACACCAGCCAACTGTCCACAACAACAGAATCTGTCAGTGTGTGATGTGTGTTTGCTCTGTTCATTAACCCTGGCTAAATGGCTGACACACTCGGGCCTTGAGTGCTCAACAAGCATGTCAAAGCCATTGATCCCGTTTTTCCTCACCATGGAGGGGCACTTCACTAAGCTAAATCTCTCCAAAGCAAGTTAGCTGGAGAAAACATGGAGTTGCTATGGCCAGTGTAAGGAAGAGTTATCTACTTTGTGTCATGTAATACTGGGCAATGTTTGAGCCTGTACACATATACACGCACGCACGCATGCACAGACAGACACACAGACACACAGACTCACAGACTCACACACAAACACACACAGGTGAATGATACCGAGTGCTCTTGGAACCAGTCCAAAGCCAGGCTGAGGAAATATATACAAATTTGATGTTTCCTCCTTCGCCAGTAGCGGGGCCTTGACGATCAATATTTCAGCTGACAAGCTCTAAACATGGTGGGGTGATGATGATGATGATGATGATGATGATGATGGGGAGTGAAGGAGACTGGTATAGGGAACAGTCAGGATCCTGACTGTATTGAGACATACAGAAGCCCCCACGCCCCTCACCCACTCACAACCATAATCTCTTCTGAGACTCTTCGCTAACACCAGATACCACAGAGCCTACTTATCACTCACAGTCCCATTAATCTACAGTACTGTAAATACTAGCCTACATCAATAGACTTTAAGTAGGAGAGCAAAGATAAACAGACGAAGAGTGAAATAATACACCCACAACTGCATACTGAAGGCATACTGTAGGTTCTATTGATTCTCCTACAAGTGGCACTTAGGAGTGAGGAAGCTTCCCTGTCTACCTTTCCCTTCATCCAAGGTCGAGACATTCCTAACCCTCCGCTCTCACTCACCGTCTGGAGACGTGTCTGCACATGTCCATGTCTTCCCCTAGCAACTGACGGGAGCATGCCATTTCCTTTAGAGCTGCATGCACTAAAGCAGTTACCTCAATGGTACTACTACTAACTCATTTACACTACAGAGCTGAACTAGGCTCAGCTGAAGCAATGCTGGAAACCCAATCCATCAATTGACTGTGTCTTGTGTCAATGTCAAACTGTGTCTTGTGCATTCTACCAATGAATAGTATAAGGTGGGTCGTTTTAGGGAGCGAGGGAGGTTGCTTAGGTATATCAGTATATCAGACACCAAAGAGATAATGATGTTTCTGTGCAGTGGGGCACTGTGTGTGTGTGTGTGTGTGTGTGTGTATGTGTTTCCAGGCAGTGTGTATTTGCAGGCAGTTGTTTGCAGTCCCAGTAGACAAAGGGGGGCACACTAACTGAGAGCAAACACATCCATGGCAGGGACCAGAGTGGAGAGCAAACAGGGGCTAAACTAGGCCCAAACACTGGCAACTTGCTACAGACACAGACTCAACTAATATGCTAGTAAAATGGAACGTCACTCACTTTTTACACACTAACCTCGTCCCCGGGCTACATAATAAGCCTGAAATAACAACGACTCAAACCTGGCTTTCGTGGGAGTGAACTTAACGTAAAGTATTTTAACAATTACAATCCAGGAATCAAAAGTGATCAGTAAAGGGTAGTGGCCATAATGGGCAATAAACCTAGTTTTACAATATTTTACTGTTCCTGACTAATCAGATATATAGAGCAAGTTGCAGGCAATAAAACAGGTCTTGTCATGCAAAACACTCATAATGGCCAATAAACTAATTCAGGTCACTGAATCGAGATTGATTGATTCGATTATACATGTATTAAAAATGTTGACTGACTCAAAAACATGAAGTATTTCCACAGGCAAGAAATGCATGCATCGTTCATACGTAAACTAAAGCATCAGTGCAATAATCAGGTCTGCCATTTTGGCAGCGGGAGCAGAGATGAGCACTCGGTGGCACTGCTCTGACCCCATTCTCCGTCCTTATCAATTAACCACTTGTGAGAGGAGATTACGTGACAGGCCTTGACCCCTAAACTGCCCCCTTCACCCCCAGAGAGAGAGAGAGAGAGAGAGAGAGAGAGAGAGAGAGAGAGAGAGAGAGAGAGAGAGAGAGATGAGAGATGAGAGAGACTTCCTTCCTTTCTTTATACATGACAGATTCAGCAGGGCACGATGGCTACCATCATTTCATTGAGCCAACAATAAGGCCTTATCAGACGCGTGCGTCTCTGGTGTTTTGTCAATGGCCCTTGGGAACAAACTCTCAGAAGTATTAAATTATGTGTTGAAGTGAGGGCCAAGCAAAACTCAGACAGGATGTGACTAGCCCTGGCCTGGTTTCTGATAAGGCTGAAGACAGATCGCTGCTTCCTTCTATGTGAGTGGGGCTGCAGTGATAAGCGGAAGCAGCTAATTAATTCAGACAGGACAGATATATCTGATCAGCCTGGCACCCCAGCGCCAGTGCCAGTCTCAACGGCCCATATAGACAGCAGGCAGGGCAGGCCTAGCCTGGCAGGGCAAATCCTTCCAATCACTCTCTCACCCCAGCCCCTCCACCTCCCACACCTAGCCCCACATTATGAGCCTGCAATGGAAATGTATTGTAGTAGCGATAAAAAAACACTCCAGCCTGCATCCATGCCTCCTCTCCTCCTGTCCTCCCTTCCTTACTCCCCTTGTCAACAACTTTGGCATAATTACTTGGACACACAAAATGACAAAGTGAGCTTTGAGATGTCAGTGCCTGGGTACACTTGCACAACCCTGCAGTTTGTTCAAGCAAACACTGGGATGCTTGTGAAACCACTGGCTTTCCGTGAAACGGGGGTTCACAAACAACGTGGCAGAAAGTTCTAGCACACTGCTGTGGCTGTGTGTGTGTGTGTGAGTGTGTGTGTGTGTGTGTGTGTGTGTGTGTGGTGGTGGGGGGGGGGGTGTTTACTTCTGCCTCATGGGTACAGCTGGGCCTGTGTGCTTAGGGACAGGCAGTGTGTGTCATGACTAGATGACATCATCGGTGTTGTGCAAGGGCAGTTCTACTCGGTCACTGTAAGGGAGTCTGACACTTTCACCCACTTCATACAATTATGTAATTTTAATCTGATCCTTCCTCGCAGCTACAGTACCTCATGTGATTGTAAGAACAAAATACACAGAAAATTAAGAAAGTAAACTGATAGACCGTATTGTTCTGTATACTTTAGATAGGATACTGTTTGTGTACTTGACAGATATTTATGTGTTCTGGTAATCATCCAGACTATGTTCCGGGACTATGGTCTGATAAAGGAGACCTTGAAGAAATGTTTGTTGTACATGTTTGATGTTGTGAAACACAAAAAACAGCAGCCAAGATAGAAATATGAGCTAGATTACTAAATACGAGCTAGGTACAATAGAATCATCACATCTGACAACTGGCATAGCCAGGCAGACAGCAGCTTATGTTGACTGTGTGTCAGCACAGCACACACGTGGGATATCAGTCAGTCCCCTCTCTAGTCTAGCTATATAGGATCTGACCAGGCAACAGCTCAGGCAGCTACTTTCTGGGACAGCTCAGGCAGCCTTCCTGCTGAACGCTGTGCCAGCCAATCCTGCAGCAGCCTGCCAGAGCCTGGGCTCTTTTGTATTGAGCCACAATGCGACACTATGGACTCAATTTGCCCCTCTCTCTGACTAATTAATATCAGGGATTTGATGGGATTCTCCTCTATGGCCACAGGGATGAATGCTCGACTAGCCAGAGGCAGGACATGGCTTCAGAGCCTGCCTGATGGATAAATTAATGACTTTTCTCAGAGAGAGAGAGAAGAGAGCCAATGTGATCATGGTGGCCAGTTCATTAAAGTAGCTGAAGGGAGTGTTGATTGGACAGAGATTACCGTTTTGGATGGGAAGACAAAGAGACAGAGTATTTATAGAAACATGTCTCCCTGGTCATTCCTCACATGGCAAGGGCAACCCTTTGTCCCAATGAGAATGAAAGGATGGGTGAATTGAGTGCCTGCCTGTGTATGAATGTGTATAACAGAGAGGTATAGAAATACATCTTTTGAGAATAAAATTCAATATGTCAGTAAGAGAAAGAGACAGAAAACCTGCAGGTCTATATGATATGCAACAGTAACAGTGACATGACAAGAGTATCCCACCCTCTCTTTGAACCTCAAAATCAGAGTGTTCACACACCATGTGTGTTGTATAAACAGAGATCAGAGTCTTTGAGAGGATCAGTGTGTGTGTGTGTGTGTGTGTGTGTGTGTGTGTGTGTGTGTGTGTGTGTGTGCGTGGGGGGGGGGGGGTACCTCTGCAGTGCGGCCCCTCATCCCAGCCATCGGTGCAGTCAGGGATGCCGTCACACAGCCTGCTCATGTGAATACACACATCCAAGTCCAGACACCCATACTCGTTGGCAGGACACTGTGACACTCGGCTATGTGGACCTGTAAAACAATAAAAACACACACTATAAGGAACACATGCAGAACAATTTCAAAGGAGAACCAGGCAAAAACGCAACTTCAGTCCAAGAAAATAGTTGGAGAGTGAAGAACCGTAGTTGAACATTTAATCGTCATTCCGTAACATTGGCAATGGCTAAGATGTATCATCACAAACTCATCTATGAGATTATTCACACCGCACCAAAAAAAAACAGCAAGAGATGCACTTCTTTTCTCATTCTGTACCGCGGTCGCAAGTAATGGTAGATTTGGAGACGGCACGGGGGAAGATCAAAAGAAGAAAACATAATTAAAGTCAGATAGTTGGGGGCCTTCGGGATATTTTGGCGCAAATTTGTGCAAAAGCACCAAATTTGGCCCAGATGTAGCTATGCTCTAGTGATTTAGCCAGGGCGCCCGAGCCAACAACCGCCATGGTCGCCCTCTGAAATAGGTTTCGGCTATAACTTTTGAACCAAATGAACTAGAAATGCAAGCCTGGTGTCTATTTTATGTTTTTTGACTATTAGAAACACATTAGAATGCTTATATTCATGATTGGGTGTGTCTGGACCCCTAATTTGCATAATGCCATTTTTTTGTTTTGTTTGGCTTTTGGGTCAGGTCGATTGGCAAATATCAATGTCCTTGCTGTGACGTATTGCGTCGGTCTTGCAGGTGTGATGGGTGCCGCCAAATGCACTTCTGACATTGACATTCTCGGTTGCAGGTTGGCATCTTCTGTATTAGCTGCACAGGGTTTGAGGAACTCTGGACCATGGAGGACGATATCATTGAACACTCGTAAGGGTTCAGCAACAGATGTTGTGAGACAGTTGGACGGGAAGGAGCCGTCAAATGTGTGGGCTCGTTGTAAGCAGTACTTGTGTAAAACCAAGACGGCCCTCATCAACAGAATTGCCTCATCCTGAGCCAATTGTTCCTCTTAGCCACTTGTTCCTTGTTTGCGATGTAGGTTTCCCTCCCCTTCTGGTGTTCACTCTATTCAGGCAGATAGCTGAGGAGATGTTGCTTGACTGTTGTTGTGTGGGGTTCATAATCAGACACAAACACCTGTGTTCTTTCATAAGGTTCCTGTAGAGTTGCCGTAATAGAAGATTGTGAAGGAGGATCTGAATCCTCAACCAGAGCAACAATTTGTGCAATAGTTAGATGGTCAAAGGTTGTCCCCCACTCACTGGTAGATGCTTCCCCTTCTGACACCCTGGCCTGGCAGTGTCATGAGATGCTTGCCGTTTTGCTGCATATCGCAACATGAGATAACATTTGGCATGTAGTACACACCTGCTGCGTACACATCGGAAGCTTGTGTAACTAATCTACCAAGAAGCTAAACAATTTTATAGGATTCTGCCCAGCTTTTCAGATTGGAATCAACATTATCTGTTACTGCCTTGTGAAGGTCATCCATATTCTCCCCCTCACATAGGCTATAACACAATGAATGCCACAGGCTTTGGGTTGACATGATCAAAGCTTTTTAGGACTCACTACTAAGGAGGAGCCAACATCATACTTTGGAGCCCTTTTGACACGATAACTACTACAGTAGCTTCTACAGCGTTTGTGATGCATAGCATTATGTGTTTTAAGCGTTGCTGCAATACCTGAACCGTCATTCAACTGATCAATTGTAACATTAACAGAAGAATGAATGAATGAATGAATGAATGGTCTTTATTGTCATTGCTATAGTACAGGTACCAAACAACAAAATTTGGGAGGGGTGGCTCCCCAGAAGGAAGAACATTAGCAATAGCTAAGAAATCATTTTTTCCCTTTCTAGTGATACAAGTCCTTAATTTTTGGGTCTTTGCAATGATTCATCAGCATCTCATTGGCAGAGACAGCATAGGTCCCAATTAATGGTCCCGCTACTAGAGGTAGAGGTAGAGGCCATATTGTGATGACATAATACATGACTTAAGTGAGATTGATGAAATTGTAGCCTACATGTTGTCGTTGCAGGAAATAGTAGTTGTAGACAGAAGTAAAACAAGACAATACCTTATTTTCAGCATGTCTCCTATCAATTGAAATTATAAGAATGCATATATGACAATGGGCTGTGTTCGTGTAAACAGAAGAAGGCATCAGTCATTGTTATCTTGATAGCTAGCTACTGTAGAATATTACAGGCTGGCTCCACTACTAGTGTTGCGTCACCTCACCATCGGCGTTGCATTAACTTGACGTTGTACCTGCTCCACCGTCATTTGTTGCATATAAAAAGATAGATTTTTCCACCTCAAGTATCAGCCGTTCGTCATCCATTTCTGCAACAAGCTTCAAGCACCTGTGGTGATTCACAATTCGCAATAGCTGCGACCAGGCACGAGCTATAGAGTAGTTGGCTACAAGCATTTTCAATCTGGTATCTTCTCTATTAGTGGATTAACCGCTGTGGTGATTTAACTGATGATAAAAAGACATCAAGTAGACTACAAACAGAGCAAAACAAGAAAACAACACCAGAAAACAACCAATATACAATTATAACCAACAACCAATATACAATAGTAAATATACATTCGCGTTCGCCATCCGAAATCAAACTTTGCCGATTTTTTTTGGGGGGGACGCAACGTAGGCAGTGGAGCACCTTTCATTGATTACAAAAGCAACGTTCCCTGGCTGACAGCAATTCCGGACGCAACGCAGCGCAGACGCAACGCTCGATGGCCATAGTGGAGCCTGGGCGTTAGCTAGCCAGCTAACTAGCTAGCTAATGTTGTGAGGTGCAGAGAGCGGGATCCTGGAATTATTGTAAGATTATGAAAATGACTGATGATGAATGATGAATTATAACTTACGTGAGGAAGAAAATAGTAGTTGTACCGTAAACAGCTTTTTAAAATTGAAATTCAGGGGAGCTTAGGTGGCGTAGCGGGTTAAGCGCTGACAATGTAAGTTAACCGCAGGGTCCCCGGTTCGATTCCGGCCGGGGACATATCCTGCATGTCATCCCTCCTCTCTCTCTCACCCATCCTTCCTGTCTAAATCTTCACTGTAACTGTCAATAAAAAGGAAAAATATGAGTGGGACTGCCCCACTCAGAAAAATAAATAAATAAATAAAATAAAAATAATCAAATTCAAATTGTAACTGTCTTTAAGTTCACGAGGTCTGGCCCTCCCACATGCTCCCCAACATTAAAAATGGGTCAATATTGGATTTTTTATTTTTTATTTTCGGGGAGCTGCCATCTTGGAAATATGCAAATTAGGGGTCCAGACACACCCAATTATAAATATAAGCATTCCAATGTGTTTCTAATGGCCAAGAAACATAAATAAGACACCAAGTTTTTATTTGAAGCTAATTTGGTTCAAAAGTTATAGCCAAAACCTTTTTCGGAGGGCGGCCATATTGATTTGGCCGCCATGGCGACCCCAGTGGTCGCTGGCTCGGGCGCCCTGGCTAAATCATTAGCGCATACTCTGAGCTACATCTGGGCCAAATTTGGTGCTTTTGCACAAATTTGCACGAACATAGCCTCATATAGCCCTAAGGCCCCCAACTAAGAGCAGTGTTGGGCAGTTTCTATCTAATCTCCTCTCGGTGAGACTGCAATGGAAAGGTACTCAGTGTTATCTGACCCGTCAGCCTGTTAGGACCTAGCCCAGACATTCAGTGGCCTGGCTGAGCGATAAGTGGGCCACAGATGGACATAAAGATGTCTGTTTACGTTTCACTGTCCTTTGTCCAGACCACGGACTGACCCCAGAGAACACCTCAGTCTATTAACAAGTGAACAGGCCTTTGTGTTGCCACAGTGGATGTGGGATCTCAAGCCTCTTTGCTAGACCAGGAGTATGGGGGTGATCATACCACAACAGAGAGTACACCAGCTCTCTCTCAAGCATGCACAAGCGCGCGCGCACACACACACACACATGCACTTTACTACTCATGCACAGAGATTGTCAATTTATATCTTATGACCAAAGTCCTGTGTAAGGGAAAAACTATTTGCACTGTTTGTCTTGGCTGTTTAACTCTCTCTCTCTCAACCCATTTTAGAAAAATACAAACAAGAGAAAAAACGTCATCTCCTGCACAGAAAAAAAATCACTGTGTGGTTCTTCTGGCCTCAACACTATTATTGACATCTACCATGAAGCATTGTACAGTACCACACTCCTACAGAATCTTCAAGAGGTTGGTGAAACCAGTATGGTCCCTCTTTCTCGGCTCCAACTGAGGTTCAGAAATAAAGAATAAGAAAACATTTGCTTTGGGGTGTTTTTGCATGGTTTCGATTTTCATGAAATAATACATGCTATGCCTTAGTGTCCTATATTCATGAAAGGTGAGGTATAACTGGTACATGGTGTTCCTGTTTGGTGTGGTACTGAATGTACTGAAAGGGTAAGATCAGTAATATTCTCGCTCTCAATCACCACAGTGGAATCGCTAAGCCTGTGCTTGGAGACACCACTGGATGAGGTATGTCAAGCTGGGCCTCGCTGGGCCTTTGGATGGCCCAAGGTAAACCGAGAAGAACTCATTTATGAAATCATGATCCTTATACTCATCACACCGATTAGCTGTCATAGACAGTGGATACAACAGCTGCCTAAGGACAGCGACAGCAGCCAGTCACTCTTTTTATTTTCCACGGCTGCAGTCTATTGTATGGTGATGAGACGTTGCTGTAGAGCATTAGGGGGGGGGGGGGGGGGGGGTAAACCTGGCTCAGAGGTAGAACAGCAGGTACCCACTCCAGGGTGTATCTCATAACTAGACCTCCCGCAGTCTTGTCCTCTCTAAGATACTCTGCTCTACATTCAATAAACTCTGAACCAGGGGATTTCACAACAACTGCAGCACAAGTATTACACAAACAGTACTTGAATTAGCATCACACAAATGCAGTGCCTGTCACTCCTCAAGAGGCAGCCTGAAAATGTTGTCTATTGAAAGGCGTAGAGACACACAGGTTTTAGAGGGTAATGGTGATAACCTTGTTGTAATGTCCTGTTTTGGTGTATTGACCAGATGTGTGTGTACATAAGGGCTGAGAGGTGAAGATGGAGCTCCTCTCTGCAGCAGAGCCTCTCTGCTCCGTCCCACTACCATGTGCTCTGGTGTGCCCACTCACTGCAGGCTGCAGCCTCCTGGCACAGTGACAAACAAAGCAGAGCCCAAATCCAGCTCTTCAAGCGTAACATACTCATCTCTTCAGTATCCCCCCCCCCCCGTCTCTTCTCATCCTTAACCACTGGGCAGACAGAGCTACTAGAGACATAGCATACAGGATCATGGTAATGACGGTGAGCAGTAGTGTGACTAGCAATGTTAGAAAGTCCCAGTGGCACCTCATCGTGCCAATACAGTACATTCCACAAAAAGAAACTGTCTCTCGACCAGGTCCCAATCAATATACAGTTATATCTTGGCTAGAGTTGAATAGGGAGAAGTCAATACCAAGGACAATAATTAATAGCTGGAGAATTAATAGCTTTGAAGTAAGGACAATGACAGTGCACTCTGCTCTCCCTGTTGCCATTTGGGAAGTTGTTGGCCGTGTTGACACGGGCTCCTTCACACAGGCAAAGGCCGGTTCCTTCCTCATCTGGCAGTGACACCGGTGTACCGCTGTGTGCAGCCACAGACAGGAAGACAAAGGGTTTCCATCAATCTCTTTCTTCCACAAACACAATTCAGTTTCAAAGCTCAGTGTTTCCTTAACAAATATTCTACGGATAAAAAAAAATCGCCATGCCTACAAACAATCCATATTCCATTAAAATAATTGGATTTTGTCATTGTGCTCTAAGATTTTCAGAATTTCCACAAAGGCAAATTCCCTGCAATTAAAGAGCCATGATGTGCAATCAAACAAACATGAGGTACATAGATCTTCATAATGGCTTTTTATTTTCAGAAATGAGATTGCAGTTTGGAATTCAGTTTATAAGAAAATATATTATAATTATCAGCACATTACGATATGGTGCTATGATGGAGAATAGCAAATGATACAGAAGGATGGGACCACTGCACAATATATATTCAATTCCATAACAATTAACTTCTGTACTGATTATTCCCCCAGCCATGATATGAATAGCATACGGTTTGAGTGTGGAGGCCCAGGAGACAAAGAAGCACGGTGAATGAGAACAATGTATGGAGCTCAGTAGCATGGAGCCAGAGCACTTTATGCATAAACAGAAAGGGAAAATTACATCCCTGATTCCCATTAGGGGAGAGGAAATTGCATTATTCCAATGAACTCTCTCATCACCTAACATTGATACTAAATGGAGGAGAGTGTATCCTTGCTGTCTCTTATTATAGTGTTCAATGGAGCTGACCTGACCTCACCAGAAGGTGGCCTCAGGATGGTAAAGACAGAGTCTCTACCCCACTGTGTCCTCCCCCAATACTTCAACCAAACCCTACTACACCCTCTAGCCCCCCCCTTGCACCACAACCCCCCCCCCCCCCCCACCCTCCCCCACAAACACACACACACACACACACACACACACACACACACACACCAGTCCCTGTGGTTACATAATGACCTTAAATTCTGATCCCCTGTCGAGCTTTTGTCCTCTGCATAAAATCCTGCGTTTATTCCCCCCCTTCAGGGGACCATTGCAGACTCTGACTCCCATTCAAACTGCTGTCAGCTCTAATGAACATGTTCAACAGGGAGACAGGCCTGGCTAGTGACTACTCTGGAATCACACTGTACACAGTACAAACACATGCATGCTCTGCCCTCTCTAACCTTACCCGTCCTCAACAGGCACATCCCTTACACACTATGAGGAGTCTCAAAACAAATCAACTGACCAACATGAATTCATCTGCGGTGCAAAACAAGTCGGATTTCAAATGTGGTCAGACAAGCACTTGACAATGTGAAAGTTACAGTTGTGGGCAAAGGTATTTTCTGTAGAACATTCATGATACCATTCTGAAAACCTCCAAGACCTCTAAATTAATAAATACCAGTACAGCATTTTCTAAATGTTTTAGATCTCTCAATGTTGTCGTTGGCATTCCATGAGGGTTTGTCTGTGAACAGAATATTAAATGTTCCTTTACCACTTCTGGTGGTAGTCTCTTTGAATAGAATGCAGTTTGGAAAGGTTTTCATGACATACTAAACACTAAACGACAGACTAAAAGGGGACAACAAAACAATGAAGTCTGAAACAGCTACACAAGAGGAAAAAGTGGAGATGAGATGAGACTTGAGGAAGAGAGAACAGAGGCAGCTCGCTATGTCTAGATCGTCAGCAGGGGTGGAGAGATAGACAGGGAGACAGACGGAGAGAAAAAGAGAGCTAGGGCGTAGATTAGATGCAGTAGAGAGGGGGAAGCGGTGCCTGGCTGGCGTGAGAAAGGCCTGTGTTCTCTGGTTGCTAATAGGCCGGTGAGGCTGAGGAGGGCTCAGGGCCACCGACCAGAGGGATTTACTGGGCTTTGCTTATTCCTCTGTGCAAGCGTCTGCCCCAGCAGCCCCTGCTAATAGGACAATGAGCAGAGCTCATAACCTCTACCCGTACACTACACACACAGGCTGGCCCTACTACTGTACTAAGACTAGTTTTAAAAAAAGATTTCATACAAGCTTTGCAAACCCATTCCCCTTTCTTCAGCCTGAATACTAATCTGCTCATTTTCTTATGTACAAAGGCTTCTGTCTCTTGGATCATGGATCCATTCCCTGACACTCCTCTGGTTCACAGACGTTTCCTCTGCTGGTGCCTCCATCCCTCCTATCTCCCTGCCCCTGCAGTCTGCTCTTCCCGGTCACCTTAGAGAGGCTGCTGAGGCGTGACAGACTGACGGCCCAGACAAAGGGACACCCTGGCAAGCTTCCAGCCGGGGCTCAAGGGCACGAGATGGACGGATAACCTTGATGTGTGGCCTGGCCATCTTGGCCAGCTGCATGGAGCCGATAACTCAATCTCCCAGGCTTCCCTGCCCAGAGCCTCAGGCCACAAAGAGTATCCTCCACCATGGGCCTATGTGTATGTGTGTGTGTGTGTGTGTGGGCACTAGGTTGGTGTGTTGGACTGTAATGATACCCATGGACACACCTCATCATTCCTTTCTAGTCACCTTTAGCCTTTGGATAAACTAGAACATTGCAAACTGAAAAACCCCAGCGGAGATGGTATAGTTACAAGCATGTACTAGACTAGAGTTAGAGTTTGGATGATTTTATAGAGCAGGAGTCTGGCATTGCTGGGGCTGGGTGCCCCCATAGGGATAGGGAGTGGCTGGACGTTAACAAGTGCTAATTGTGTCAAGTTATCAGCTCATTTTCTCTCACTGAATGGAAGTGGTTAACATACCATCTGAATAAAAGGGCAGGCCATTTACATGATTCACATGCATTTCACCCCCCACCGGGGTGCCCTCTCATGGACATTTGCATGTTAAATAAGGGGAAAAGTTTAACATAGAATTAGGGGTAGTAAATTGTTCTATGAGTGCTTGGATCATGAAAAGGAGTCTTTTACAGTAAGAGTTTTTCCTCATAAAGGAGAAAGTGCTTACATTCTAAGGCCTATTCAAACATCTGTTCCCATTTGGTCTAAACCACAATGAATGTGGCTCATGCAAGCATCATCTAATTGCATGCAGACTTCAGAAGTTGTTCCTCTGAACGTGTTTTTTGAAATCGCAAACCTCTGAATGGCTAGCTGGAGCCAGCATTATGACACAGCAGATTGTAATGTAAAACGTTGGTTTGTCGATGACAGTTGTAGTTCTAAAATGTATGTAGGGTTATAGTCAGTCCTTGCTAAGTTACAATGATAGTCATTGAATAGATTACTGTGTGTTGTTCCTAAAATGCATACAAAGATGAGTTAGTTATGCAGGATGTCATTGTGCAATTTTGTCTGACGAACTACTACCATGTAAAATGCTGAAACATGTCATGACTCATGACCTCATTATGTTACACTCCATTATCCATACAACAGGGGAAAAAACTATGAACGAAAAGCCGGGAAATCCATAAGTGCCCTTTTGCTGACGGTGCTCTGGCAAAATAGCAAAAATAGTGTAGAGAGACAGGGGAGCTTACAGAGCAGCTTGTCTCGATGGATTTGTTTTAGCTTTTTCATCTTTACCTGCAATAGATTAACTCCTCATTTTACTCTGGCACAGGCTGTCAAAGACGCCCCCCCCCCTCCCCCTCCCCCGTCTCTCTCTCTCTCTCTCTCACACACACAAAAAATCTGAGCGCTTTAATTACATCTCTCTAACCCCACCTCATCAATCCTGTATTCTGAGTGTGTCTGTGTGGATTCCTGGGTGAGCCTCTGCTTCCTGTGCTGTGACCATTAGAAGGGATTCCAGAGGTAAGTCCCCGTTATGTAGTCTGCTCAGCTGCAAGCAGGGTACGCCAACCTCAGCCTCACATGTACACCCCTGACAAAGACACACACACACACCACCACCCTCCTAATCAGAGACGTCTTCATAAAAGCCACTGTATTATTACTTAGATACAGATTCAACAACATATTGTAACAGCTTTAGGGCTAGTGCAGTATCTATCTACCCTCCCAGTATCCACCCTCCAGTCCTGAAGGCTACTTTGTGAGCCCAGAGCTGATGGGTAATTGAGGTGAAGGCACTTGTCCAAAAACAATTGAAACCATGCAGCGCAGGGAGCCAGCACAGTCCCGAGGAGAGGGCCTGAAAAGGTCACACCTGCAGACAAGGGCCTGTGCAGACGGCCTGCTGATGGGTATCTGAGTGTGCAGTGTGCTGAGGGCTGTGGGAGAGACACCCAGGGCCTGTGAGTGTGACGGCCCTATATCTGGCTAAGCGCCAACCCAACAGCCAGCCTCCCCATCTCAGCCTCAGCCCCCTGAGGCAACAAGGTGGCCCCCGCTGCGAACAAGGCTGGAGATGAGATGATGCACTGTACCAACCCCCGGCATCAACAACAACAACCTCAACTACTGTGTGTCAAAGTTCCATGTTAGCCCTTGCTCCAGCTTTACAGTGTCTGAGTCTGTCTTTACCCCCTCAGGATGATTACAGCTTAGGTGAATAGAAGGGGAACGACAGTGCAATTAGGGCCCCCAGACAGAACAACACTGTAGCATTGCTGTCTTCCTGCATGCAGGTACCCATGGTTCAAAGATCCCCAACCAGACAAAACCACA
This sequence comes from Nansenia antarctica, assembly GCF_963989245.1. Classification (NCBI taxonomy): domain Eukaryota; kingdom Metazoa; phylum Chordata; class Actinopteri; order Argentiniformes; family Microstomatidae; genus Nansenia; species Nansenia antarctica. The sequence continues at coordinate 49,144,523 of NC_137676.1, forward strand.
CACATTTACAACACCCAGCATTCAGACTGGAGGTGAATTTATTGCCGTTGTAAACCAAACAGGTGGCAGTTACCTATATTATTGATATTGTCTGAAGCTCGGTAGTGGTAAGATCTATTAGGATCTTTTGCTAATTGCCCATTGTGTGGATTGGCGGTATAATCGTCATCATAAGAGCAAGGGTTCAGTGTTGCAGTAGAGAGGGAGCTCCACGTTGCTTTACTCTTACTCTTTACAGTGAGTGCCCTTTTCCTAATGATATATTGACCTACTTAAAGAAATAAGTAAGCCCCATGTTGGCTGCGAGCACTGCCTGCACGGCATGTCACAATCTCTGATTTACAGGACAGCAAGACCGCAGGGCGATCCTGCACAAAGATAGAACAACAGCCAGACAGGGCAGAGAGAGAGAGAGAGAGAGAGAGCGAGAGAAAGGGAGGGTCTGAGACAATGAGAGAAAAGTGTGTTTGCCTTGTGAAATCTGGGTGAAACACATACCTTGGAAGCCAATCTGCTAGTTAGTAATTAACTGGAACTGGTGATAATGCTGTAATTATAGTTGCATGCAGCACTCTGATTAACATCAACATTAACACATAGAAGTAGACTGTGGTTCGGAGGCATGTCAAAACTAAACCAGGGAATTTTGATTGCAACCCTTGACTTTTCAACTGAGCTCTGTGCAGAACGCCAAGCCCGACACAGAGACTTCTACAGAGGCTGACTATTGATTTAGTAACCAACTTTCTACTTTTGGAATCTGTGAAACAAGGGACACCTTGAACTCCCCAAATACAAATAGATACTGTACATGGATATGTGTATACATCAGCTCTGCTGTCTAAGCCTATGGGACATCCTGCTGAATCCACAGTTCAGTCTCTCCTCGGTTGATAAGTGGCCTGCTCTGGGGCTCTGGGACAGTGGGCTGCTCTGCTATCTCCATATGGTGTTGGAGCTGTTGTCAAGAGGCTTCAATGTTTACAGCCTGTTGGGCTGAATGGCTCTCATGCTGTTGCTTTTCCAGCAGGGGGGAGCCAAGGAAGATGACCTGCAAACGGCTCTACCCCCCTTAAATGGAAAAGCAGAGATGAAAAGCAGCAGGTTTCTCCATTCCTCTGAGCAGGGTCTTTAATAACCTCCAGCCTGACAGTCCTCCAAACTCCCTGTCCTGCGCGTCTAGACTGACTCCAACCCACTCACTATCCCGTCTAACCTCCATCATTCCAAACAAACACTTGGCTCTAATGGATGAGGCTCTTAGAGTCAGCTTGCCTTTTGACAATAGCTGGTGTTACCCACCTCTGACTTTCACAGTATTATTGAAAAAGCTATAATTTTGACTGCATTCTGTTGCATTTATACAGGCTTTATTTGTAGTTCATCAACACTGTATTATTTGTTTCTAGGTATATCTTATTATGAAATAAACTGTCAATTGAATGTATGCAATAGTTGTTTGATCAGTATGTGGCTGCAAGCTTATAATGTGCACCAATTTATTAAACCAGCTATAAAGCCGTAATGAAGTCATTACGGTCAAGTAATACCAAAGTATAAAACTACAATGGATAACAGAAGGTACAGTGAATCTAATTGCTGAAAAACTATTTTTTTTAGAAAGAGATTTTATAATAGACTAATGAAATGCTTGCATGACGAGTTGGGTTTGAATTGAGAAAGAAGGAACAGTGCTGACTATGTGAAGTGTGTAATTGAGCAGAACAGATCCTGATGTTCAGGGGAAACATGCTTTCCATACAGTACTTTTTGTCCAGATGAAACAAGGCATTGTCTATGTGAACAAATCACATAAGTAGTATGGAAATTTCACTCTGCTCAATTGCTTTGGCAGGATAAAAAGGCTGAAATGCAGTTAATGAATAAAAGGTTGACATCATGAGAGTCATTGAGTTTAAAGTCTTTTGCTACTCTTTTTAATCGTCAAGCAGGGAATAATAGTACAGGTCAATTATATTAACCAACAAATGCGGGAGAGTGACAGAGGAATGAGGTTTGCACAGTTAAACTGACTCTTTACTTTTTTTTTTATTATCTCTAAGCAACTCATTTCATCTCTGACGTTTAAAAAACGTTGGTCGGGGGAGATACAGGAAATGAGATACAAGAGAACTTTGAGTGTGACCCTTCGGGAGAGCCCTTGACCTGTCCAGGGAATTGAATCTATGCTCAGGAGATGAAGTCCAAATAAAGTTAACTTCCTCTATCTCAACACCTATGTTAATGTTTTGTTTTTATTCAGCACAGAACAACAGAACAGAATTTATAACACTCAGCTATTTCATACATATTGAATCCAAAAGGCCCATCTGTGAATACTTAATGGTGTTTTCACCAGCAATAACAAATGCCTTCATTTTGGGTGTCAGCCACTCGTCTCCCTATGCCAGAGGGTTGTGAGAATGTTTGTGGCATGACAGATGTAAGGTGTGGCACGCAAAGACATTAAAATCTCCATCACAGTCTAAACACACTCAAAGCACTAAGAGTTTCTGGGTGCCATGATGATGGCGAAGGGTGGCAGATGTGAGTGTCTGGGACAAAACTCTCAGAGACGACACAGATCACCCAAAGTTCAGACAAGAGCGGACACATCCCTGAACAACCAGACTAAACAACAGCCCATAATTAGAGCTATAACTCACTAGAGCAGCCTGGGCAGACTCTGCACTGGTGTCCTTCACAGAGAGGGCATAGCTTGATCATGTTCTCAGACCCAAATTAAACTGCCTGAACATGTTTTATTTAAGTAATTGGTGAGCGGTATCCCTGGCATGAATGCACAGTATATGATATCATGTGTGAAACACAATCACAAGCCTTTGAGGATCCTTAGATAAGTGATGCTAAAACGAAAAGGATCAAATCTACAGAAATCCTGAGGAAACCTACTACTGGGTAGCACCACTACCATTTGCCAAGTCATAAAACACAGAGACTTGAGAGCAGTTACTTACAGATATCAGGTGATTCGTCTGATCCATCTGGACAGTCCTTTTCCCCATCACAGCGCCAGCCTTTAGAGATGCAGGTCACCTGGTCCTTACATACAAACTGCTTTGGGCTGCAGGTCTTTGCGGCTGAAACAGAAAAAACACAAAGTATAAGCATACAATTTATTTTAATTTTTTTCATACCTTTGCTAAGGGCTTACATCTAGGAGGTAACAGTTAGGACATGCATTGCTAAACTAACATTTTGGGGGGTCGGAAGACAAGGCTGTGTGTACTATCTGTGGTGGAATTTTCCAGACTTGTGGAAGTAGATCCTAGTCTCGGCCCAGGGCACAGTGATATGCATTCTTTTACATTTAGCATGTCACTCTGCCCTAGGCCGAGACTAAGTTCTACTTCCAGTATATCTCACATGCTAGCATCATCCCAAGTTCACAACTACCGGTATGCTATGTATCAAGCCACAACGGGACGCCTCATTCAGAAAACCTCTCAGCAACTTGTTCCTTTTAGTTTGAGTTTGTTTGATATTTATTTCATTTTCCCATGCAGACGTAGCCGTTTTCATTCTGCTTTATGAGTTGTGAGTAGTTTTTCAACAAAACCCACAGAGGTCTTTTCATGTCGAGCGGCACAGAACTGTGCATTCACTCACTCTCTGAACTCTGAGAAAGAGCCTAGCGTGGTATTTCTGAGCAGTAAGTCAGCAGAGATTGTTGAGGCGTACCACAGAGTAGCCCTTGCAGCCCACTGGCAGTCTGGCACTGCCCCACTGCTGACATGGTTAGACTCAGCCACACTGCCCCACTGCTGACATGGTTAGACTCAGGTTAGACTCAGCCACACTGCCCCACTGCTGACATGGTTAGACTCAGGTTAGACTCAGCCACACTGCCCCACTGCTGACATGGTTAGACTCAGCCACACTGCCCCACTGCTGACATGGTTAGACTCAGCCACACTCAGGGAAACATTGTAAACCTCCACTGTAATTAGACCAGTCCAAGTGAGTCTATATTGTAGCACTGTATCAATCTGTCCACAAACTACACATGTGTCCCAAAGGAAGAACAGACCTGATCAAAGTCATCTCTCCAGATGTGGTCCACTTTCTGTTTAGTGTTAACATAAAGCATTTAAAACATTTCCAAAACAACTGGTAAAAAAAGGAAACAAAGAAAAAAAGAAGAACTGTTTCAGACAAAAATAAACAAGTTCTCCAAAATAGTGTACTACAGTGCACTAAGTTTTAGTTAAATATATA
>NC_137676.1:49153761-49236261 GCF_963989245.1 Nansenia antarctica
TTTTGCACTTTTTGTGGTTGAGATGACGTCCCGGAAAGGATGTCATCATGACGTCTTTGTGCTTGCTGGGTACGCTTCGCTTTGGTATAACATTTCGTCATTTCATGTTGATAACTATTAATGGGAACTGTGCCTTCCGAGGTTATTGGAACCACATCTTTAATGTCAACCTAACTGTTCTTTTAAGTATGTTCCTTGGTTGAGTTCCAACAATACATATGTAAATACATATTCCCTCTACTGAGCATGTGCACCTCTACTACTTTGTTATACAGTACAGTTGTACTTGCATTGTACTTGACTTTTGACATACCTGAGCATTACTCTGAATTCTATGGCCCACAAGCTCATCAAAGCAACAGTATTGAGAGAGCGAATCTCACACCAATGCATGCCACATGCATAACCAGTCTCTTATGACTGGCTTCAATGACTGTGAATCTGATAAAAGCAGACAGGTTTGACACATGGCAGCTGTCCATGAAATTGGAATCTTATCACAGCACATCAGCCTCTCTCTTCTGGCCAGGTGTGAACACCGCTGAGGGGCCTTGTGTTCAATCGATTCTCCAGCCAAGCGCAAAACCCAGCTTTGGAACATCTGAGGTGTGAGAGTTGGAGGTGGAACCAAGACTAACACTGGAGGAGCAGCAGCAGTCTAACATCACCAGAGACCAACCAGGTCCAGCTTCACTGTGGCTCAGTGGTTCACCCCAGGCACTGGGTGAAGAGTTCAACATCAGAGATAGAAAAACGAAACAACAGTCACAAAGACAGTATTCACACATTAGTGTTGGGATGTCAGGCAAACATTGCGACCAGTTGAAACATTTCAACAGCTATGTTTACACTTCATTTGAAATGCATGTAAAATAGACCAACAATTCCATGTCTCAAAATTAGGTGTTTGGGTGTATCTTGTGGGTGTGAGTTCCACGTCTCAAAATTAGGTGTTTGGGTGTATCTTGTGGGTGTGAGTTTTGTCTTATCTAACAATCAGAAAATTGGTGGAAAACGTTGCTGGCAGTGACAAATTATGCAACATTTGAAAAAAAGGCTGCAAGAGACACCGGTTTTTATAACCTAAAGCAATCTGAGGCATCTTACACTGCCACATCAACACCCATGGTCCCCATTTTGTTAAATAAACCAATCCGCTCTCTTTGGGTCTTAGGAGCTAAGTAGAGTAAACACTGATGTAGCTAGCAGAAAACACCAATTACTGCACACCCCTGCTATTCACCATCAACAAACCCTCTTTCATCTGTGGCCTTACGCCTTCGTATGTGGAGAACCACACTGAAGACATTTATGTTATTCTGGCTCTTAGCCTCTAGCCTCATTTGGAGCTACAATGCTATACAGGAGGAGGGAGAGAGAAATAGCATCGTTATCCTGTTAATGTCAAGGCTCCTGCTATCATTATTATTTAATAAATAAATAAATAATAATAATATTCTGTTGGTTCAAGCTCAGCTTCTCCAATCAGCATTTGAACAGCACTGTAAGCCTGTATTACTTCAATCTAATTCAGAGGCCAAACTCTTGTGCAAACATGAAGAGGTGCATCTTCATGTAAAAGATCAATTTCCTTCACTATAAATTACATATACAGTGGGGTGCAAAAATGTGGGCACCCCTGGTTTAAATGACTGTTACAATTAATCTCCAAGTGATTGAAAGCAAACCTGAACACTAAATGCTAAAAAGTTAAACATGACACCTTTCTGCACATTTTAAAGCAAGGTTTTTATTTATTTTCATTTTTCAGAGTTTCTAAAGGATAAAAAAGGAAAAGGGCCCTGTGCAAATGTTTGAGAACCCTTTTGGATTATTCTTTGTTACCTTTTGAGAAGATGATTACTAAGGCCCAGACCAAGGTGATTTACTTGTTAGGGCTTCAATGAGTCAGGTGAATTTAATAATTCCAGGGTTGAACTATATATTCTGAAGTAATTCCATGCCTTCTAATGTATCCGACTGCGGTGGCTGTTGTGTCTAGTGTTAAAAACCATGGGTTCCTCTAAACAGTTGTCCAAGGATGTCAGAATCATGATAGTTCACTTCCACCATCAAGGAGAAGGCTACAAAACACTCTTGCAACATTTCAAACTACCCATTTCCACTGTCAGAAACATTATTGAAAAATAAATGGAACAATTGAAGTCAAGGCAAGATCTGGAAGACCAAGAACATTTTCAGATAGAATGGCCCGAGATCTGGTGAGAAATGTTCAGAAGAATCCACGCCTCACTGCAGAGGAGCTGTAAAAAAGAGTAGCAGACACTGGTCTAGTTGTTCACAGGACAACAATACAGCATACCTTAAACAACAAAGACCTACATGGCAGAGTTGCCAGAAAGAAGTCTTTCCTACGACCTCAACACAAAATTAAGCGTCTGAAGTATGCTAAAGAAAACCTTGAGAAACCTGAAGCCTATTGGAACAATGTGCTCTGGACTGACATTTATTTTTATTTATTTTTGTACTTAGGGTGAAGCATTTGTAGAGAAGAACACCTTGCCAACTGTTAAGCATGTAGGTGGATCCATTATGCTTTGGGGTTGTGTAGCAGCTGCGGGCAGAGGCAATATTGTGTGGGTGGAAGGAAGAATGGATTCCACCAAATATCAAGACATTCTAGAGGCTAATGTTCCTGTCCAGAAACTGAAGTTGAAGAGAGGTTGGGTATTCCAGCAAGACAATGACCCGAAGCATACTTCAAAATCAACCATGAAGTACCTCCAGGAAAGACAGATGAAGGTTTTGGAATGGCCATCACAGTCCCCAGACTTGAATATTATTGAAAATCTGTAGAGAGATCTCAAACATGCCGTGCATGCAAGAAGGCCAAAGAATATTTCTGGGCTAGAGGTGTTCTGCCCAGAAAAAATGGGGAGAATTTCCAAAAACAAGAATTGAACTTGTTGAACTTGTTAGCTGGCTTAGCTGACTACAGGAAGCATTTGCAAACTGTTATAGTTGCCCGAGGAGGAGTTACAAAGCACTAGCTGACAGAGTTCCCAAACTTTTGCACCAGGCCTTTTTCCTTGTTTTATTATTTTGAAACAAAAAATAATCTTGCTTTAAAATGTGATGAAATGTGTCATGCTTAACCTTGTACCATTTAGAGGTTAGGTTTGCTTCTTTTCACTTCGATATACATTTTAAAAGGAATTTTGACTAGAGGTGCCCACATTTTTGCACCTCATTGTACTATGTTTTTTCCCCATAACTGGGAAAATGATGGGACTTTGTGTGCGTTTGTGTTTGGTGATAATTCTGAGGAGAGGCCAACGGCCCATTAAAAATGCAGGCAAACAGCGTCTAGGCTCCTGTGGAATTCACCCTCTTCACCTTGTGACCCACATCTCCACATCTGACCCATAGAAGTCAGCTCAGCCTTATGTTTGTGATCATTTAAGTTTGTCTGCTCTGTGTCACAGGAAAATAAAAATGTACTTGAAAGTTAAGCAGACAAGTTATGGATAGAATTGAGGCATAAATATGGATATTTTCCAGTAAGTTCTGGGGTTTTATTATGAGTGGGGGTTAAATTATCCTGAACCTTGCTAAGGGGACACTTATGCTAGATATACTGTACTAAGTTGTGAATCATGACATGTTGGAAGAACAATGTGTCATGTAACATGCAACATTTATTCCACATAGCAGCATTAACTGATCAACAGGTCACCCATGTGTTTGGATTTACATCTGTAGGAGGATCATCATCAAAGATCAACAGAGCTATGCGGTATCCAAAGAGCGCTGTTTGAATGTGCAACTAAACATAAATAAACCATCTACGAAGGACAGCCATGGAACAGAAGATGGTCCTTTGACCCTGGTCTCTCCAATCCCTGATTCATGCTGTGGCCCAGTGGTCTCTGGACAAATCCATGTGTTTCAGCTCAAGTGGCTGACCCTGGCCTCTATCATCCATTCTCTCATCCCCTCCTCCCCTTCTTTCGCCTTGGCTCTGCCACTAGCAGCTGTGCCATTGGGTCATAATGCTTACATGACATCAGATTCTGCCTGGTATTGTCCTTAAACGTCCCATCACTGGTCATATATAATGTTACCCACATGTCATTGGGAGTGTCTCCAGAACTGATTCCTGGTACAGTTTGTTTTGTTTCCCCCCTCTGGTGAGGAGTCTGTTCCTCCCCCACAGTCACATCCATGCTGGAATAATGGTCTTCCTCTGTCCAGATGTTCCATGAACATGGAGTCAGGAAGAGTAGGCCTCCGCTCACTCGCTGACTCCTTTAACCTCAGTTTTGCTTTTAGACAGAGCACATCTAATGTGGAGTAGCCTGCTGGTACTTACCTCAAGGACTTCCAACACCGGAAATGACAGAACCAAAGAGATAAAAAGATTTTTACAAAATATATGTTTAAGAGCTTCAGTGATGAAAGAGGGTATTATTCCATTGAGGCTCTGTGTATGAAGATGAATAAGAAACTAATTATAATCTCAGTTTTGTGGTCCAGATAAAATTAAACACAAGAGATATCCTTAGTCTACGTTTCAATAAAATGTATATATTGCATTATTTATATCTATTGAGCAATTTAAAAACGTGCCTTCGAAAGCCTTTGAAACCCCCAAAAAAATTATGCACGTCACAGAAAAGTATTTGGGGTATTTTTTACAAAGGCGTTCAGTGGGTTGAATGGTAAAAGAGTGCATTTTATCAGTCTTATGCTGGCTTACGCTAAGTACTAGTGAGATGAAGTTCTATAATGCCATAATTTTGTATGGCCTGCATATCCAATGTTTGTCATATCATATAGGCTACGAACGCCAAATAAATTCCACTTAGTGTATCCAAGTTAACTTTGCAAGAGATTATGTGTGAAACTGCTGTTCCGTTTGACACTATATTGCCATGATGTTTCCAGGCATTCGAAAATAGTGCACTAGTAGTTCACTCAACAGGCCAGGGGTGCACGTTCTGCAAGTACATCATGTGCATGGCCACATTGTAGCACGACAAATAATTGTTGCAAGAATGTATTCATGTAGCCGTGATGGAATAAAGCCAATGACGTATCCCCATGCAGGCCTGACAGACGCATGATGAGGTTAAGAGGGCAATTGGAACAATTATGTAATAATCCAGTTCACTATCAGTAGCCTACTTGACTGTCATCCGGAACAGTATTGTATATGCCCTGTTGTGACAGGCTAAATGTGTAGTTTTCGGAGCGAACCGCTTGTGCAGGTTGGGACAAGACGCGACAATAGCCTGCCGTTCTACTGGAACACCCACAACATAACTGTTTCATAGCAGGCAGCTCACAACAAACATGAAAGAGGATATCTCGGCAATAAGGATTCATCCGTTTGATCTGAAACCCGCGAACAGAATCACTGCTAGAACGCGAGATTTCATTTGGACGCGTGCTTCACATCAGGCTACAATAACAGAAATTCGCTTCTTCCGAAACCCAATCAATATTGGTTAAATAAAGCTAACATAAGCAATTATTTTAAAGTAGGCTAAAGCACTCTATTGAATGAGATAAGAGTGGCGACATCGTTGAAAGAATTGTAGGCATGTTGATCGAGTGAGTGGGAAAGAAAATGTTATGTATGCCTATCTACAATGGAGGTAGCATACAGGCCTTAGTGTTATAATATTGCATCAGTGTAGCCTACACCTTTTGTAGTCTATACCTGTCGAATATTCAATATAGGCATGAGTCTACAAACTGTGGCAACATTTCACGACTATCTTTCAAACTGATCAGATCGAATGTACTGTCATGTCAAGAAGAAAGCATATTGTGAAATGGTACACAATAGTTGAGGTACAATGAACACTGTCGCTTTCAATTACATTGAATCTACACATAGAGATCAGATATTCTCTCAGCAATAAGACAACACATTTCACAACACAAATTCATCTTGGATTTGTCAGAGGCAATGACAATTCTTTTTGCAATGTAGGCTTCACATGTGGCGAAATGAAGCCTGCAGGTGGTTACAAAATTGGCAAATGACATAATAAGGTCGATAAATAAAAATATTAAGAACGCTGGTTGTGTTACAAAACATGGCATTTTATTAGCTATAATATTGCTCAAATCTAATCGATGTGTCCATCCCAGTCGGCTGATTAGTCCGACAGCCAATAGGCTAGGCTTTAGGTGCTATAGACATTTATACATTTTTGCTCGAACAACAGCTTGTGAATGTATATTGAACCTCCACGCATAAGGCTATATTGCAAAACAGAAAAGAAAAGTGGACTTGCAGTTTCACAAAGCAGCCTAAAACACGAATGTCACTTACCATCAATAGCTCCTGCGGGAGATATTGTCTCCAAACTGAGGACAAATCCCACGAAGAACAGCCTCATTGCCAACACCTTTGCAATGACCGATGCCATTGCTATTATAAAAGATCAGAGAAAAAGTTGGCTAAAATTATAAAAACCAACGAAGGTATTCAAACACCTCATCCGAACCCCCTCAATGGTCCGGGCGGTGCGATTGTCCGTTCTTTGCGCCCTCAATCACCCACTGCGAGTAGCAACGGTAGCTTTGCAGGCAAATGGTATATATGGATAAAAAGAAATATGCAATAACAGAAAGAGGCTTACTACAGCCTGCCGAGGCTATAGGCTGTGCTGCTGCACAATCATGTATGCTATATTTCTTAATGACTATCAGCATGCCAACATGATCACACACTATTTTTCTAATAAGAATCTATTGCGATCACACAGTACGCTATAGACTTCACCATTCCCTGACCATGTTAAACTAGCTCCTGAGTTGACGGCTGTGTTGAAAATATTCCATGCCTAGAGACTAAAAAAAATAAAAAACGAAATGCGCCTTTTCCTTGGGAGCTCCACTGCCTCTGTTGCTGGTGGTTACAAATTGAGTGGATGGTGAATCTGGAGCTCCAACACTGTAGACCAGTGTATGACGTCAGCAGTTCAATTCCTAAAAAAAAATGGGAAAACTACGCGGCAAGCCTCCCGTGCGCACGCGCCAACACTCCTTTTCGCCTATCTCCAGCTCTTTTCAGCAATGAAACTGGTGCTCCTTTACCAGCCATGTTGGCTCAAGGTTAGTTGTTTGCCGAGTTCAAATTGATGGCGATATAACTGCACCCTATGAGTTCTTCTCGAAAACAAACGAACACCTTCAAATCTACCATGCAGGCCTATTCAAAATAGTAATCAATAGACGAGTCCAGATTTTTTTTTTTTTAAGATATTCTTGGCCTGAAATGCTCGCACATGAAGAGAACTTCATTACTCCTAAATACTTTAAAAATAATGTCACATTGTCTTACTAAACAAAACTTCATTGTAAATCATATGAAAACGTTTTGTTTTGTGTGCACACAATAATGTTCTGAGAATAATGTGCACTGTGGGTAATTATTCAAATCCTTTTAACATGACGATGATACCTCACAGACAGAACATGTTCTGTTGTTGCCTCTAACTTCTAAATGTGTTATTGAGAAGTCCAATGTCATCATACTACACTCACTATACAAAAGATGGAATATTGTCAACCCACTCCACTGCATTTCTCATGAGAGAATACCCTCTATTGGTAGATAAAAGACATTGCATACAATTATAACACGAGGAACCTAGTACTAAACCCAACCGACCGACAGGGGGGCAGATGATCATTTCCATACAAACATAAGTGTGTTGAATATGATGATGATCGACTGATTCATGCATGGAATGTGCACACATTTTTACATTTGCGAAACGTAGTTGTGTTACTACTTCTTAGCAGCAAATGTGGTGCACCATTGCTTTGAGGAATGACATGAAATACATAATCAAAAAAGTACCCTGACTAATGCACTACTTAGGGAATTCACTTTGAAATCTGACGTTTATACAACATTAACCAAAACAGTTATGATACAGATTCCTATCCTTCCTAATGTGAACTCATAAAACTATTTTTTTTTAAACGGATTCTTTTTATTTTGTATGGCTCCAGCATTAGCAGAGATGTGTGTCCATCTGGAGTAGTGAGACAATGACACTGTCTGTCTATATCCCTTTCTGAGAGATCTGAAGCTTGCTAAAACAACCAGTCATAGCGGAAATAGATTGTGGGATTTATGGGGCCCAGTATGTCTGTGGTCACAACTGAACACCCTCCCTATGTCCATGATAATCCATTATCATGGACTTAAAAAACATAGGAAAGGATTTTTCTTGGTTTCCAAGGTCTAGGGCGAGAGAGGAAGTCTGTATCCCTCTGGAGTCCAAACAAAGAGGCTGTCTATATCCCACTCTGAGAGACTTTTAAGGTTTGCTCATACTGTAAGAAATAAGCAGCCGTTACAAATATAGACTGGAGGGATTTTGAGGGAATCTGTACTCTGGGTTCACCTTATTCTATTTTAGTCTTACTGAGCCCGTCATTCACCATTGATATCAATTAGGAAAGTAAAGAGTACTCTGTTAGAGTAGCAGAGGGAATTACAGGTCACCAACAAGACCAGTACATCTTAAGGCCTCTTACATAAGATAGATGACATTGAAGACATGGTTTTACTTAAAAATGTAATGTTCATATTCATGTTTATCAAGTGTATGTTTAAAATTGGGTTTTCTGCCACAATGTACTGTATAAGCCGAATGTGAAGTATGATCTTTCAATAAATTGGTACATTGTACTGTATGTTGTTGAGGAATGGAATTATGCTATTTGCCTCATTCGCAATAGATCACTTACTTAATTAATTTATGTTATAATCTGAAAACACCAGCATGCAGTACATAGTAGTTCAACATCAGAGAATCCCTAGACCTTCCAGACCTGCAGGGGGCACTGAACACTTACCCTTGTGTAAATTGTAAATAGTAGCAACGTCAACCTTAATGGTTTACATTTGGGCAATTTTTGACTCTTTGAGTACAGAAATGAAATGTCAAGTACAGCCAAGTCCCATAGGAGGAACAAGCAAGTGAGCACTTAGCATTCTCCAATCTATTGTTATTATTCCCATGCAGATAGCATCAGGTGATGAGTACCAGTGTATCCCTCAAAATACGTCACCATCAAAGGCTCAAAGGCCTGTATTGCCGTACTACAACCTATAGATGTTTGTGGAGAACCGGACACAGAATGGTAGAATGTGAAGTGTGTGGAGAATTTGGAAAGAACAGGGCTGATGTTTCTGGGTATCCTTTTATCCCAGCACAGTGTCCCTTCATTCTTTAGCCCTAAGCTGAAAATAAACATGGCTATGTTTATGTGGGGTATAATGAAGTAGTTTAAGCTATATGACATACTGGTTATTGTAATTATGCCCAGACCCAGTGTCAATTTTATTTCACCAGAGGAAGGGGGTTCAGTGTTGGCATCCTGGTGGAGACAGAGGGCAGCGTGTTGTGTGGGAGACAGTTTGAGAGAGTGCCAGCGTCAACAATCCCAGACCACATGTTTTCCCAGGGCAGAAGGCCTGGCCCCTTTCCAGGCACATCTGCACACAATCCCCCATGCTTTAGTGACCCAGAGGGGGGGTAGTGGGTATTTTCCCAGACTGAGAACCTGCTGCCTGACAGACAACCTCAAACAGCCTACAGTAAATGACAAGAGTGGAGGCTGCTGGTGGAACAACTAGAAAGACAACAACATGAGTGGAAGTACATGTCTCTGAGAGCAGAGGAGGTGAATGAAGATAACAACTGTACTGACCTAAGGTTGGAGGTATTTATTTGTCTGGGGCACATTGTGGGTACAGTGTGTAAGGCCAAGTCAACTGCTCAGCTAAATGAAATGTAGATATACCACATAAGACCTATTGAATATTGGTTTACCACACCAGTGGGAGTGTGTATGTGGTAAAATAAAATGGTAAATGGACTGACTTATATAGTGCCTTATTCCAAAGCGCTTTATAATGGCCTCTCATTCTCCCATTTACACACACATTCACACACCAATGGCAGGAAGCTACTATGCAAGGTGCCGGCCCACTCATTGGGAGCAATTTGGGGTTCAAGTGTCTTGCCCAAGGACACTTCGACATGTGGCCATTGTGGCCTTGCGATTACCTCCTGCGCCACAGCAGTTCACCACTCTCTCCTGAGGCGGGGATCGAACTAGCAACCTTCTGATTGCTAGCCAGCTGCTTTAACCTCTGCACCAGACACACCGCTGTGTGTGTGTGTGTGTGTGTGTGTGTGCGCATGTGTGTGTGTGTCTGCAGGCATGCCTGTGTACATGTTTGCGTGGACCAAGGCTAAGCACCAGTTGGCCAGCTGGGGATCGAACTAGCAACCTTCTGATTGCTAGCCAGCTGCTTTAACCTCTGCACCAGACACACCGCTGTGTGTGTGTGTGTGTGTGTGTGTGTGTGTGTGTGTGTGTGTGCGTGCGTGTGCGTGTGTGCGTGTGTGTGTGCGTGCGTGTGCGCATGTGTGTGTGTGTCTGCAGGCATGCCTGTGTACATGTTTGCGTGGACCAAGGCTAAGCACCAGTTGGCCAGCTGAATCGCGTCACCTCAATGGAACTGTGTACAGTCTGCTTGACCAACATTACCCAACCGAGCCCTCAGCCTTGAAAATGGATTGTTGCATAAACCAAGCCTAAAAGCTCTCTCATCTGTGCTCTGCATCAGCTAGTGTTCTTCATCTATGTTTGCATAACTCAAAAGCAAGATACAAGACTGTATACGCCTATACACAAAGCTTTGGCCGCTGATTCATTGAAGCTATGTACCTGTTTTAAAAGCCTGTCTCTAAGAAAATGTATTTGATGCATGCAATCGTGAGTCGGTTTCTCTGTGTTATATCCATCTATGTACAGTATGTCATCTCCTCAGCCACATACTCTACTGACTGTCTTACAGGTAGCTTGTAAAGGGAGTTTCTGTGCATGTTTTCACACAGACGTAATTACTGTGGACACCTGAGGAATGCAGAGTGTGCAGCAGCAACAAGCATTCTCCCTACCCCCTATACTCCCCCCCCCCCCTCCCCCGACCCCTCCCCTGTGAGGCTCAGAGTTCACTATGACTCTTTCGAAGGATTCATAGATTACCTAGACATGGACAACATACCTATAACAATGCTATAACTTTGGCACAAGGCAGAATGGAAATAATTTCTGTTTGGGACATTATTAATATCAATATCCTGACAATATTCCTGTATTTTGAGTTTCACCCTGTGCACACACAAGCACGCATGCAAACACACACACACACACACACACACACACACACACACTGTAGGTTCCTTTCCTGAACACTTTCCTGTTGCTGAGGAGAGGGACTCACACAAATCACAGTGTGGGCTGTTGGCTGGGTCTGACGCAGTCTGAGTCACTCTCCAAACTGTCCTTGAGCAGAGTGTAACTCACGCCCCATCTGGCTGGGGTTGAACATTAACACTGTCATATTCTACATATCACTGAACAGATTTACAGTAAAGCTAATGAGTCTGGGACATAATGTACAAAGGTAGGCCTCACAATCGACTGTTACACTGATGTAGACTAAAACTGGGAGACAAGAGGACAACTGGGAATTATAATTGTGTTATCATTGAAATAAAACAGTATTCTCTCATCATACAGTGCATGTATTATCAATGCACATGTGTAATCTAAGCATGTTGCATTAGTTACAGCTAAATGCAATTGGTAGTCACACCATCCTAGCTACAGCTATGCTTTTCCTCTCTCTGGTGAGAGACGGTAATGATGAAATCTGAATGAAATCCCAAGTGCATGCAGTGGGGTGCAAAGATCTGGGCACCCCTAGTCAAAATGCCTTTTACAAATAATGTATAAATGTACAAATAAAGTGAAAAGAAGCATACCTAACCTCTAAATGGTATAAAGTTAAACATGACACATTTCATCTCATTTTAAAGCAAGATTCATTTTTATTTTTTTACTTTTTACAGTTTCAAAATAATAAAACAAGGAAAAAGACCAAAGGACAAAAGTTTGGGAAAGTTTGGGAACCCTGTCAGCTAGTACTTTGTAACTCCTCCTCGGGCAACTATAACAGCTTGCAAACGCTTCCTGTAGCCAGCTAAGAGTCTTTCAATTCTTGTTTTTGGAATTTGTCCCCATTCTTCCTGGCAGAACATCACCTCTAACACCTCAGAAATATTCTTCGGCCTTCTTGCATGCATGGCATGTTTAAGATCTCTCTACAGATTTTCAATAATATTCAATTCTGGGGACTGTGATGGCCATTCCAAAACCTTTCCTGGAGGTACTTCATGGTTGATTTTGAAGTATGGTTCGGGTCATTGTCTTGCTGGAATACCCAACCTCTCTTCAACTTATATTTCTGGACTGACCTTCGAACATTAGCCCTAGAATGTCTTGATATTTAGTGGAATCCATTCTTCCTTCCATCCGCACAATATTGCCTGTGCCCCCAGCTGCTACACAACCCCAAAGCATAATGGATCCACCTCCATGCTTAACAGTTGGCAAGATGTTCTTCTCTACAAATGCTTCACCCTTTTTTCTCCAAACATACCTTCTTTGGTTGTGGCCAAAAAGTTCAATTTTGGTTTCGTCAGTCCAAAGCACATTGTTCTAATAGGCTTCAGGTTTCTCAAGGTTTTCTTTTGCGTACTTCAGACGCTTAATTTTGTGTTGAGGTTGTAGGAAAGGTTTCTTTCTGGCAACTCTTGTACTCATGTAGGTCTTTGTTGTTTAAGGTACACTGTATTGTTGTCCTGTGAACAACTAGACAGGTGTCTGCTACTCTTTTTTACAGCTTTTCTGCAGTGATGTGTGGGTTCTTCTGAACATTTCTCACCAGATCTCGGGCCATTCTATCTGAACATTTTCTTGGTCTTCCAGATCTTGCATTGACTTCAATTGTTCCACTTATTTTCCATTTCCAGTGGAAATGGGTAGTTTGAAAGGTTGCAAAACTTTTTTGTAGCCTTCTCCTTGATGGTGGAAGTGAACTATCATGATTCTGACATACTTGGACAACTGTTTAGAGGAACCCACGGTTTTTAACACCAGACACAGCCACTGCAATCGGATACTTTAGAAGGCTTGGAGTTACTTCAGAATATATAGTTCAACCCTGGAATTATATTCACCTGACTCATTGAAGCCCTAACAAGTAAATCACCTTGGTCTGGGCCTTAGTAATCATCTTCTCAAAAGGTAACAAAGAATAATCCAAAAGGGTTCCCAAACTTTTGCACAGGAGCCTTTTCCTTTTTTATCATTTAAAAACTCAGAAAAATGAGAAAAAAACAACCTTGCTTTAAATTTTTGAGAAAGTTGTCATGTTTAACTTTTTAGCATTTAGTGTTCAGGTTTGCTTTCAATCACAAATTGGAGATAAATTGTAACAGACATTTAAACCAGGTGTGCCCAAATGTTTGCACCCCACTGTATATCAATGTGAGGGAAGCTTATTTTGTAGTTGACTTTTCAATGAGTTTTCACCTGTCCTTTGACACCTGT
The DNA here is from genome assembly GCF_963989245.1 of Nansenia antarctica. NCBI lineage: Eukaryota > Metazoa > Chordata > Actinopteri > Argentiniformes > Microstomatidae > Nansenia > Nansenia antarctica. Next base: position 49,167,229 of record NC_137676.1, read on the forward strand.
CCTTGAGTATGCAAATGTGGTGAGTGTCAGAAAGAACAGAGGCATTTTATTCATACAGTAACAATGTGTGATTGAGTGAACACTTGCACTCACACGTTCTGCACACTTGAGAGTAATCAGTGTAGTCACAACAAGACAAGGCAGAGGGTCGAGGGATTTTGTTGCCAAGCGACTTTGAGTTGATTATTAAAAAAACACTTGTGTCGTTCACATGATTATAAGCGCCATCCAAGTGCATCAGTGTTCCCCACTTGACATAAAGGTTTAATGTATGACCCACTGCCATACTTTACTCTTTACTTGTATGTTATGCAACCGTACCTTTGTCACACTTTCTTATAACAAGTTGGGCCAGGTTTTATATGATATGATCAACACTAAATGATAGATACAACAAGATGCCATAGGCTAGATTACAACTAAATGATAGATACAGTCAGATATAATGTATTATGTTTGAACATGTGCTTCCTATCAAATCTAATGTGTACCCAGACTTTCACACAGGCCTAATAGCTCATCCACAGAATAAAAGAAAGTGTTAGGCCAACATTACAATAAATCGTGAGCTTAGAATGATAAGGTTCTATCTCCGTTTAGGGCAGTTCAGAGATATTGAGCGTCAAAGTGTTTACATTCCATTATGTTTTGTGAGATGGAACCTTTGTATTTGATGAATTACTAACTCAGAAATGTCAACATTTAAAAAAATAACACCACACAGGCATTAATAAACACCTAATGGATCAGATTATGTTAAAAAAAACTCAATTTTGACAAAAATTGAGATAGAACCTTATAATTTTAACGTCACGAAGTGTTAGGCCAACATTACAATAAATGCTAACGTTTACCAAGTAAAAGGAGGGAAGAAAGAGCATCTAGGAAAGCGCGCTCTTAACGCACATACACACATCAGTGGGAGCGCGACTCAAATCACTACCCCAGTCTCCAAGCTTTCCCTGGCTGACGTCAGCTGACTGCCTCGGCTGTGCTCTCCGCTCCGGACATAGCGCTGTGAAAATGCTGCTCTCTCTGCCGCCAAGGACAGGACTCAGCCCGTACAACGGCTACACCAGCAGACATAGTAAAAAGGTAAAGCGGATACTGTAATGTGTTCTCTGTGAACGTAAGGCTTTGGTATGTATGTAAGGGTAATTCCTGAATCTGTTTGGGCAGTTAGGTTGCTGGGCTATAAACTGCAGTGCCCTTGAAAGTGGACCGTATACAAATGAATTGTAGTCGTCGTTCTAATATTGCTTTTTTTTTTACTCGTACATCATTTGAGTAAGATTGCAGAAAGATGATAGAAAGACGCTTTAGTGAAGAGAACGGATTGATCTTTTTATTGCGTCGGTGGCGAGACGAACGTTGCCTCTTCCTCTATCCATAGGCATAGAGAAAGTCAATGTACGGATACAATTTACGAGGGGAATTGTGTAGAATGTAGATCAATAGAGCGACTGTTTTTTGTTGTAATATAAAAAGACTTATCGACTAATTGTTGCATATATCTTATCTATGATAGCCTACCTCTTAATGTACATTTTGGTCTCAGGGAATTAACCGCAACACAAGTTCACCAAGAAGTTTTTTTTACGCGTAAAGATTTGCCCCACCCCTAGATGTGCCCCTACTATGATGACTAGAACCGTTTGCTTGCCATTATAGAGCAGAAGCAGAAACAGTTAGGCTATTATTTAAAGAAATGTTGATACACTATTCTGAAGGCACTCATATGTGACATCCATATATTTGTCGAAATGATGATGAATAGTTTAGTTAAGTTAAGTATTAGTTAAAATACTGAATACATTAATGTGAATATCCTTAGTATTTCATATACTATACAATAATACTATACTATACTATACTATACTATACAACTACTTATACTAATTTAAGAATATACCGGTATGCATTATTAATGATAATTCAGTTTGTAAAGATGATACAGCTTTTTCAAATGAAATGGATTGGACTGATTACAGACCTTTTTGAGCATATTCAAATGATACTATTGTTGTTGAGTAGGCCTATGTGATTGGACTGGATGAGCTATTCTAAGAGGTTGTATTTAAGTAATGCAGAACTAGTATACATTTATCACAAATACAATTCACTATTGATCCTTGTTGTGGTCCTGATGCTTCTGCTAAGATACTGTTTAACTTAACTGAAATACAACACTAACTCCCTCCTCCCCTGTGTTATTCCTTTCCCTGCCTCATGGTTGGCAAGAATTCAGGTTGCTCAGATTAATGACCTGGAATTCTTGGAATTCTGGCTTCAAACAATGTGCTCATTTCAAGGGGTGTCTGCTTTTGCAAACTCAACCTTTTTTGCAGGAAAAAAGAATTTGTTTCACATTGTGAGAGCTCAAAAGTCCCACAGAGGGAAAACTTGTAAATCCAACGTCAAGTGGTAACCTCCAGTCTGTCTTTTTACTGCAAGGAAAAGGGTGGAGGAAGGGATTAAAATATTTTTTCTTTCTGCTTTCGATTAACCACCCCTCCCCTCCACCCCCATTTTCTTTTTTTTCCCTCTCTCTTTCACATACCTTGATTTTTTGGCTGTCAGTGGTTCAGTTCACATGGACAAGGCAGCCCGATCTTTCTTTTGCAAAGGGTGAATCCTTTCTTTCAAACACTCTGTGTTAAGCTCTTTCCTCATCTACCTTTTAATATCTTTCAAGCTTATCAAAAACAGTTTGCTGGCTTTTGGTCCACTTTTTGAGTTAGAACTGGACTGAGGTTTACAAAAATGAAGACTCACCTGGCCACTGGTTATTGAAGATTTGGTGAAGTTGCAGGTTGAGTAGGAGCACTTTAGTGTGAGAAAATAGGAAATACAAAGCTTGTTTTTTAGTAAACATGATCTTTCCCACGGCGCTGCTGAAAATTGCTTGTACCAAGCAGGTAGGCCTTTTTTTAGATGGAGCATAATCTCTTCTTTTTCTTTTTTTCTTCATTTTTGAAGAATTTTTTTCTTCTAACCCTTCTTTTAATTGTGTACATTTTCACACTTAACACGTACTTGTTATGGAACACATTTTAGCTTGAGTGATATGCACTGCACAAAGGTGTAACAAAGGTGTTCCAGATAAGTTAAATGATATGTTGACAGCTTTTGTCAGCATGATTAATATTTAAAACTATGTATACAAGTGGCACTGGGATTCAAGGACTATCAAGTATGTGCAGTTACTCTTTATCCCTTATAACTAACTATGATATTTTATTTTGTCAAATTTGGTTCGTATGCTAACTTATTGGGGTGGGGCGTATTGTACTGTCATGTTTTCTGTTATATGTTATTTGTGTGCATGTGTACTCATGTGATAGATTTGCTTGCAATTTGAGTTTTGATGTACGCAGTACATATCTGAGACCAGCATCTCCTGTCTGAGTTTTGAAGAACTGTGATTGTAAATAGTTCCATATAGTGTGTGTTTGTATCTAAGGTCGTGTCGGTTGACTTGTCTGTCCTAGACAGTATTTTCTCACAATGTCCTTGAGTGACCGGCAGCCCCCATGGGGTTCTCCTCCTGATCCCGTAGACTAATCACCTCGTCAGCCCTCTGCTGTAGCAAAGCCCCTCTCAGGAGTCTGATTGTGTGCCACTGAATGCAGTCATGTTGTGGGCAGAGGTGTATTAGCAAAATCCCACAGTACACTACGATTATGTTCTGTACACTATACAATACAACAATAATAACAATACAACTATGAGATCAGACACATCTCAAGACAGTACCACATTCACACCTTCACTAGCTAATGTGATATAGCCTACAACACAAAAGGAACGTAGAATCACCTCCTTTTATAGTGTACGTTTTACATTTCCTTTAGGGTTTTTTGGAAGCATGGTTTTCCCTCTTCTCAGTTGCAGTTAGGCTGCTATTTTCTGGCTTGTTCACTTACCCCCCTTTAAGGACACTCATACAAACATTGGTTTACTGCGTGGGAAAGTAAAGAATGCAAAAGCTCCATGTTATGCCGCATGTAAGGAGCAATGTGAACAAACATGTCAGAGGCTGTTTACGGAAGGGCAGCAGGCAGGAAGGACGTCAATTAGATGCTAGTGGGTCAAGCTTGGGCCAGAGACTGAGTATTATTCACACCGTGCTGCAAAACTAGCCTAGAGCAGTGACAGAAGACTTAGACTTTGTGGTCATGTTTGGAAACTTGTAAAAGACACATTGCACATTGTTGTTTCATTCCACTCTTTAACCAACACATTCTTATGTCTCGGATTGAGAAAATAAGGAAATTATGTTGTTTTGGGGGGTGTACTTACCCGTAGTATAAAACTAGTCAGTGTACAGTATGTATAGGTATAGAATACAGTATGTATAGGTATAGAATACAGTACCGCGTGGAAGTTGTGACATTGGTAATTCTGTGACCAATCCAAGCTGGCTGTGCGGTACATTGGGTCAGTGCTGAGTTCCTATACTAAAGCTGAAATCAGGTTGCACTGTGTGGCAGAAACACCTGGAGCTGCTGGGCGCTGGCTGCGGCAGATGGGGGTGGTGGGAGTGGATCTGACTCACTGCCATCCTATTCTCAGAACGAGCAGAGCAGAGCAGCCTTAATGAGACAGTACCTTCTGACTGGAGAGCACATGAGAGGGATTAGTGCCTTCCACTAACAAGCTCAGACCCCAATTAGACAGGCCTCAATGGCCAGGCCCGAGCTCCGGCTCCAACACAGATCCTATCTCCCCAGGCCTCTGCAGGTGCATCCCTCCTGATAGGCCCATGGAGGCCAGGGAGTGAAGGCGGAGGAAAAGGTTGTGATTGTGGAAAAACAAACAATGTGTGTCTATTGATGCTAAAGAGAGAGAGATTAGAGGAGTTTGACCAGGATGAATGGGCTCTCTGAGTCACAGTGATAGATGGAGGGGTGTCAGGCTACTCTTGGCTTTTATGAAGGTTGAAAGGTGGGCACTTTGTGAAAGCCACGGCTTCAGCCTACACCTTTTTGGTCCTGGTGTTATGAATTGTGACTATGTACATTTTCTTATATCTGTATTGTGAATTGTATAGGGGACCAAAATAAACATTCTCAATCAATCAATCAATCAAGCTGTGTTGATCAAAATCCACAACGAAAATATCAGCCAGGGATGCAGAACAGAACAAAACAGATACCAACAGGACAGTCTGGATGTTAGTATCCACGAGTCGTGGACTACACACATATCTTGCTAATATTCAATTGTTGCTTGTGACATTTGTTGCTTGTGACATTTGCCTTTTTAAATAAATGTTTGGTTCAACGCAAGATAAATGGGTTTACATTTATGGGGAATCATTAACAAAGCTTAAGTATGCAGTGTATGACCAAAGCTGCAAGCTAGGAACTTAACAGCAGATGTGTTATGTATACTGTAAAGAGGGAAAGAATTCCAAGAGTGTTATTAGCTTGATTGCCATCTTCTGTCAACCCCCCCCCCTCCTCCTCATTCTGTTAATAATCCAGTACTCCAGCAGTGACCATGAGGTGTCCAACAGACTGGCCCATTGTTCCCAGGGGTGTGATTGGTGACCCTCTCTAATGAAAAAGTTCCTCCTTCACTCAGGCTGAGTTCAGGGGACAGCCAGACATGGCAGCCTGAAAGTGAACACAGGCCCAAGCAGGAAAACAGATAGCACTATAGTTTCATTTGAAGAAGGCAGTAGTGTTTCACACTCAAATAAAAGTATTTGTATTAGTGACTTGTTCCTCTGTTCTATTTCTGTTTCGACGGAACTGTGAACATTAGTTGTGGAGCCTGCTATTCGCTCAATCTATTAATGATTTTCACTCAGGGTTTCAAGCAGGGTTAACTCAATATTGACACCATTGAATTGCTGCTAGCTGCCTGCAGAGTAAACTGAAATTTTAGGAATTTGATTAGTTATAAGTCTAAAAATATCTTAATGACTTCATGATTAATGTTTTATGTCGCTCCTCTCATTAGCAAATAAAGGGAGAGTGAGAGCCCATCTAGGAGGCAGTTAAGAGAGAGAAAAGGCAGGTAAATTGCTATTGATTTCTTAGCTCTGACCCTGCGTTTAAAAGGGTGCTATTGTAACTGGTGATCCAACTAATTGTTTTCTTAATTCTTTCCAGATTACCCCCTAGTTAAGAGTGAGTCAGTGGGCCCATAGAGAGATGACGATTTGAGCTTATCATTTTGTGTATTCATATTCATCATTGTAGAATCTGAGTTCATAATGCCAAATGAGCCTATATTTGGTTGCACATAGCCTACTGTTCCACCATTGTAGCTGAGGCCATATCCTGTCCGTTTCTCCTCCCAGCCGACGTATGTGTCCTCCAACCATCAGATGGCCCCGCCCAGCCCCAACACCATCACCACCAGCAGCAACGGCAGTAGCAGTGGGGGTGAACAGCTGAGCAAAACCAACCTCTACATCCGCGGTCTGCACCCGGGAACCACAGACCAGGACTTGGTCAAACTGTGTCAACCGTGAGTATCTCATCCACAAATCACTCCTCCACACCCTCAACCTCTCCCTGCCCATAGTAAGAATGTACTATGCCATAAGAGGAATGGATGAGGAAATGGCGTAGCATGGAGGTAGAGAGAGTTGGTCAGAAAGGATGACAATTGTATTGTGTTTTTGTCCTCAACTGTCACCACATGTTGACACGAGGAATGAGATTGTATTTTGTGAAGAAATCATTTGTATCTAGAGTAACTTAGTTTATCTCTGCGGGCATGTTACCTACTTTGGTCTCAAATGAAAAGAAGGGCAAAGAGTGGTTAAACAATCTAGACCCCACTTCACAGCCAACAATAACAATAAACACATAGACTGGATGCATTTTGCCAAAACATTATTATAATAATATATTTTCTTTTAAAACACTTAAGCCCACTGAATTATTATTATGTATTTATTTATGTTTCTAAAAAATAAATTATGTCACATTTGGATGCCCTTTTGACATTCTGGGACCCAAGGCAGCTGCCTATTCGGTCTATATGCCGGGCCGGCCCTGCTTCAAGTGTCACAAGTCAGTGGCCTGTGGAAACATCAACAGCCGTTGACATTGCAAACTAAAACCATTCAGGTTGGCACAAATGAGCGCAAACTTTCCAACAGCTAGGCACCAAACCAAGCATGGTTTATCCGCCCCCCCTCTTCTTTCCCTCTCTATCCTGATCCTGCCGTTACAAGAGAAAGAATGGTAATGGTATCACTTTGCTTCCATTTGTCTAACTGATATATATGCACAATAAAGTCTTCATAGGACTGCATGTGTCATATATTTTTAAGATGAGCTTCACCTTCATGCACATCAATAGACTTTTTTTCTGAAGACAGACATTGATGCAACCAGTCTAACGCCAGAGCCGATTGATCTGTGTTTGTTAGATCTTCAGTGAAACGGATCTAAAAACAAGTTGGGTTGAGATGAATGAGCTGGGTTGTCTTAATTGAATGCTGGAGCCTGATAATGAGAAACAGAACAGCAGAAAGAGACATTGAGAGAGGAGAGTAATGGAGGGAAGGAGAGAGAGAGGGAGAGGCTTTCTCTTTTACAGCTGTCTGGAAGATATGGCTCACATGAGGCTGCCCAACCCTACAGGAAACTGCGAGCCCAGGGGAAAGGGAAAAACAAACAAGGGCAATGGCATGAAGAGGGGGATGGAGAGAGAGAATCAGGGGGAGGAGTGGAGGTTTCTGTGTCAGGTGGTGTTCTGTGGGGGGAGTTCTCATATTTCAGCTTTTACTGAGCAGATAAAATCACTGCATGAAATTTGCTTAAAGTGGATTGGGATGATTAAAGACAGTGTAATTTTTTGTAGGCTACCAGGATTGGGATGAAAATACGCAACCTGATTTAAGGGAATGATGTACTGTCGATGTGGAAAAAGAGATTGAATGAAAGTCACAAAGTTAATGTGAAAAAAGGTTTCAGATGATCAGGAAACACCACCACAGCCCCCTCCCCCCATGAGAAGCTGACATAACTGCAAGTTGCTCCATGCAAGCTCTGAGGAATGGAGGCGTTGGAGGGTGGGGGTGAGGGGGTCTTGCATCCTAGTCCCTGCAGTCTCTCTCTTTCTGGATGGCTGGCTCTGGCTCGGGCTGACCACAGAGGCTGGACACTGTGCTCCCTCACACATGGCTGAGCCCCCTCCACACTCCACGTCATAGTCACAGACCTTTGAGATTAATGCACTAAATGGCCATCTCCACAGCAATGCAAATACTCATTTGAAGAAACACAGATAGCTAGGGAGCTTTTCCAGACACAGTTTTAACTATTATGGGGCTTGTGCACACAGAGCAAATACTATCCATGAAAAATACATAGATGAGGTTATTGTTCAAGGTCTCAGAAACAAATGTATATATTATGCCAACCCATCATGTATTTGATGACGTACAGTATCTCTTGGCATATATCAGAACATGCAACATTAAATAGTAATGTTACATTGGAAGTCAAATGCATAATACAAATGAGATCTAAAGCACTGCTGGTGAATGTCCTATAATTCAGCCTCTGCAGTAGTTATAGTAGTATAGTATAGTATAGTATAGTATAGTTATAATAGAGATATTGTCTTGTTTTACTCTCCAACTTGATCTTAGTTTCCACTCTGTAGTTTGAATACTCTTTATTATCATAACCAGTTTGTTCTTCAGTTCACGTAGTTTCCAAGGATTCAATAGGACACTATAGTTTTCTGACTAGTGAATACATCACTCCCAGAGATTGCAATCATGTGGTTGAGAATGCATGAGCAATACCACTCAATCCATTTCCAAGCAAGTGGAAATGTGCGATACTCACTGAGAGTGTTTGAGTGAGTGTCATAACTCAGGTGTTAATATCCTTGTGAAACAAACCACATATGTTCACCTATAGTACCTATACACTCTACTGAATGTGAGAGAGCGCATTACACTACATTGTAAGATCTACACATCACTGACCCTTTTCCCCATATTTAGGGTTGTACTAACGAACAATAGTACCAATAGTGCAAATGAATAGTAATAATAGTACAAATTGAATAATAGTTATCAAACCATCTCTGTTAACCTGAGGTAACCTACAGCCATTGCTATGGTGTTTGTCCTCGGCATTTGGTATCGCAGCTCTATGCCAAAGGTTGGTGGGAACAGGGGCAGTAGGACCCAGATGAAGAGATGAGAGGAAGCTGTTCCCAGAGTGAGAGTGTGGATGTGTGCCAGCCTAGCACAGGACAGCCAAGGAGAGAGAGATCGGGTTACACTGCATGCACATGCCTAGAGAGATGGAAGCTGATAGAATAGTGCAGCATTGGGCCAAGCAGGGTGAATCGTATACATCTGTGTTCTGTAATATTTAGAACGAGAGCATCAATGTATGCCTGTGGCATCGTGCATCTATTTGAAAGCACAACTACATCGCTTTGTGTTCCTCTTGAGATGTCATCACGGTGACCGTCACTGACATTCATGGAGTGATGTGGGATTGAGGAGGTCACAGGAATATATAGGACGTTTCTCTTATGCAACTCCCATTCGGTTCCACTCATGCTCTGCTCAAAACAATAATTGTTTTATTATTATTATTATGATTATTATTATTTTATTGTCTCTACAGATCAGATGCAAATGTAACCCCAAAGCTTTATAAATTATTGTCATCCTTTTCAATTATTATTGCTCTTCCAGAAGCATAGTTTGATTGCCACAAACCCTGACCATCCATCTTTGTGGTTTGCAGATATGGGAAAATAGTGTCTACTAAGGCCATCCTGGACAAGACCACCAACAAGTGCAAAGGTGAGGAGGAGACACACACATGCGCACACACACACGCTCGCATTTGGGTGACTCAGTTGAATGTTAACTCCAACATTGCGCGGCAACCTCACCAAGAGTGTGTGTGTTGTTTATCCTTACTCAGCAGGTGTGCAGTGATGTAACTCTACTGTAGGCACCGTTACATAACCTCACATCTGTCCACAGTGGAGAGGCCGTGGGGCATTATCCTGAACCTGGCTGCCTGTCTAGTCCCATTCAAAGCTACATGTGTACCCGTCAGAGTCGAGGTGTCATGCCTCGGTTCTGCATTCCTCATTGTCACCATTCAACATCTGCCATTGACTGTCTTTGTCCCCGCAGGCTATGGTTTTGTTGACTTTGACAGTCCTGCCTCGGCGCAGAAAGCAGTGACAGCCCTGAAAGCTGGTGGCGTGCAGGCCCAGATGGCGAAGGTAAAATGTCTGCTCCCCCCTGCAACTATCAGTCTGCTATAGTGGCCACTGACCTCCTTTGTCCAGGTTGAAGTCAATAGGCTAACTCAGTTGTACTAAAATTACATTTAGAGTCCAAAAACACTGTCATGCCATGAGGGAGATTTGATTTAGTTTTAGTTAGTGTAACCTTAAAGATACATTGTTTCCATTTTAAATAGATGATTAGATATCATTTTCCATGGCAAGTCACAATAGGAAATCCCATTCTCTCTACCTATGTATCTCTCTCTTGCTCTCTTCTCACGTACCCTCTCCTCTCTCTTTCTTTCTCTCTGTTCTCTCTGTTCTCTCTCTCTCTCTCTCTCTCACTCCTCACTCTGACTCTGGTTCACTAGAGGAGTTGGTTGGGCAATTAAGCCTGTGTGTGTGTGTGTGTGTGTGTGTGTGTGTGTGTGTCTGTGTCTGTGTGTCTGTGTCTGTGTCTGTGTGTCTGTGTCTGTGTCTGTGTCTGTGTCTGTGTCTGTGTCTGTGCACATGAGCGTGCATGCGTGTGTGTGTGTGTGTGTGTAAGTGAGAGTAGAGGAGAACTCAGTGACAGAGCTGGGGGAGTGTGTCCCAGGCAGGCCCAGCAGTGCCGTCTCCCTGAGCACCTTGCACAAAGGCCTCGCCTGTTCTCCCCGGTGGTGTCTGAGTCACTGTCTGAGCAGCTCCCCAGTCAGCAGGGCCCAGCGCCCAGCCACTCGCCCCACCGCCGCACTCTCAAAACCACACTTGGCAACCACACACACACACACACACACACACACACACACACACACACACACACACACACACACACTCAGTTTAGCCGGATCGCTGACACACACCTAAACACCCTTAAAAAAGCTGATATGTCTCTGACATCCACACAAGCTCTCATCTCACAAACTAACCCGATTTCAGTCTGCAGTTCATTGTGGGGTTTACAACTTAGCTCATATTTACGTCAGACACATGCCTGACTCACTTCTGGTGTAAACCAGTGCAGTTCTGCTCTCCTTGCCCCTGTTGGCTGTGTTCTCATCAGTAGGATCATTGTGCAGGAGTAGGGAGACGAGGCAGGATTCACCTTCACCACAGGTCGCTGCAATTACACATGCATTATTCATGACATGGAAATGGCTTTGAAATGCATTTAGAGCTTTTTAATCACATCTGCACACTGAAATAATGAATATGCAAAACAGTTCCCAGGCCATTCAGATTGGCTATCATGCAGCTTTCTTTGCTGATATTCCAGTTTGCGCGGGCAGTCGACACGGAATAAAAAGGAAAGCCGAAAGGATTAATCAAAAGTGGATGACATAATTCAGTCATTCCAAGAGAGAATCTCTGAGTGAGAACTTGTTTCTTGAGTTTCATTCAATTTGAAACAGCTGCTTAATTTGACTAATGTATGCACGCCGAAAGATCTGGTCCCTGCATCTGAATTCAAGGTCAAGATTAATGAATCTTAATATGAGTGACATATTTTCGATCATTCCCAGGGAAGCATAGCATAGTGGGAATATATAATAGCATGAAGCAATATAAATTAATCTGAATCATGTTAATAATTCCCTGAGTGTATCATTCTCCACAAAGTACACAATTATTTTAGATCATCAGTGGAGAGACCATTGAAATGCAATTTCTGATATCTCTAACCCTATTCCCTGAGGTATGCCTGTGTCCGTCCAGTCCATGGCAGCCAGTCCACAGCTAGTCACAGTTCGTTCTTAGTGAGACAGCTGGGCAATAAGGTATTGCAGAGAGGGAGAGCGTCCAAGCATCTTGACTCATACACTTTCATAATTAGTAACATCTCGCCAAGACTATTCTCACACCAGGTCAGAGATGAGATTCTGGGTTCCAAGATTACCCCAAGACTATAATAATATATCCCGTTTTTTATAAACGTTCTGTCTGAGTGTATCAAGTGTGACTTTGTATTAAGGTGCTAAGACCCTCTCTTCCACTACCTTACTATCCAGCAACAGGAGCAGGATCCCACCAACTTGTACATCTCCAACCTGCCTATGTCTATAGATGAGCAGGAGCTGGAGAGTATGCTTAAGCCCTTCAGTCAGGTCATCTCCACGCGCGTCCTCCGAGATGCCACCGGCACAAGCAGAGGAGTGGGCTTTGCCAGGTAACCTACAGTACTGTGCATCACACTACTAATTGTTGCACCCTCTGGTGGCCATTGCGGGTAGTACACAATATACATCATATATTTATTATTAAAAACAAAAATCAATTATGCAACATGATTTGAGAGTTAGAATAAACCGTTGGTTTTTCTTTAAGGATGGAGTCAACAGAGAAGTGTGAGACTATCATTCAACATTTCAACGGCAAATACATCAAGACTCCACCTGGAGTGCCAGGTGAGACCTCTCTAATCAGTCATGTTTTATTAGCTCATTGTCTTTTTCAGTTACTTATTAGACATTTTAGCCAAAAAATATGGAACAGGTTAGAAGCAACAGAAAGTGTTGTCTTGCACAGACAGCACCTCTTTCACAATATCTGTCTTCATACAGTATTGTTTAGTGCAGTATGACCTTGTCACTTATCCACAGTCACACAACACACACTCTCTCTCTCTCTCTCTCTCTCTCTCTCTCTCTCTCTCTCTCTCTCTCTCTCTCTCTCTCTCTCTCTCCCTCTCTCCCTCTCTCTCTCTCTCAGTGCCCTCGGAACCCTTGTTGTGTAAGTTCGCAGACGGGGGGCAGAAGAAACGCCTGAGCCAGGGGAAGTACCTTCAGAATGGCCGTCCCTGGACCAGAGACGGAGACATGGTGAGTTCTCACGCACTCATTGTCAAAAGCCTCCCTCCTCTTCTGCAGTCTCCATTGTCTCTTTAAATTTCAGCAGACATTTATGTTTTACAATTGATTATTAAAGCTCAATTTACAAGTATTTCTCCTTATGGATGTAGGATACTGTGTATGTTTTTAACTCAGACAACTGAATGTCCCCGATCACAGGGAGGAATGACACTAACATATGACCCCACGACAGCCTTACAGAATGGGTGAGTGCCGCTACGCTCTCCACCTCTCTGAAGCCGATCACATAGATACAGGATACTAAAGTTGTAGTGTGTATACTAGTCACCCTATATGTATAGTACACACATCCATATATTTCTAGTATTTAAAGCCATATACAGTAGGATAGAGATATGTGTATATTACAGATGTGTATGAGATGTAGGATATGTGCACAGTACATGCTCTGGGTGCTGACAAGTGTTTTCTGTCTGTTTCTACAGGTTCTACTCCTCTCCCTACAGTATGGCCCCTAATCGGATGATAGCTCAGACCTCCCTTTCCCCCTACATGCATTCTCCTGTATCTACCTACCAGGTCAATACACAGTTTATTAGTGAATAACAGTTTCAAGATTCTTATTTATGAATGGAGCCCTTTTTGGAGGGGCAACGGATATAGAGTATTTCACAGCTAAACTGAACTGTCTCCTTTCATATGGTCTCTCTTCACTGCTGTAGGTCCACAATCCCTCCTGGATGCATCATCAGTCGTACCTCATGCAGCCCACGGTGAGTTTAGTTTATTCGTTTATAGTTTCGTGGACAGTCCCCATTAATTAACAGCAGTAAATTAGTAAATGGAGCAGCTTTAGCCTACATGGCTCATTTCCAGCTGTAGTCCCCGGAAAGTTGTTAATATTGTGCAACCTCAAATACATTATTTTTAAAAGAAAAATAATTACAATAATTTGCATTATTAATGTGTGCAGTTATAGTTATCAGACAGCCATGTTTTAAGGTGTGTTGTAAAGGTGGAGTATGTATATCTTTGATATGGGTGGGTAGTGAATTCCAGTTTTGTATTGATTTAACAGAAAATGATAGTTGACCAAATGTGCTTTTCCTAAATGGGACTAGAAAGTCACCTTGTGTGGTGCTTCTGGTGATCTGACTGCTATTGTTACGTTGGTTTATGAATGAGTTAAGAGGAAGAGGAGCGATGTTATGCAGGATTTTGTAGACCAGGCAAATGTTTTTGTATTTGATTACATCTTCCCAGCTCAGACGTTTACTGTTATTTAGGATGATAGAGTGATGTGAGCTGTTAGGCTTCTGGTCCAGAGCTTGTAAAGAGTTGCTAGTGGCATTAGTGACGAGCTGTCAGACAGTATGTTAGATGTGACATAATCATCACATCCATATATAATTTGGCACTGTTAAAGGTCAGTGCATTTCTAATATATTTAAAATTGTCTAGGCTAAGCTTGACCCTATGGCAGACTTTCTTAATGTGTGCTTTGAAAGACAGATTGGAATCAATAATAATACCCAGATATTTAAATTGCGGCACTATACTAATATTTTGAACCAAGATTGTTATATTAGACACAATGTTACATTGTCTTTTAGAGAGAAACATTCCAGTTTTATTTACATTAAGTTGAAGGCAGGAACGGTTTAGCCACTTAGTGATCTGATCCATAGCTGTGATAAGTTTGGCAGCTGCCAGATGTTTTGTCTTGGCATGCACATATTTTATGGTGTCATCCGCATACATTTGTGTTTCGACATCAGGGCAGACATAGGTTAGATCATTAATATATAGGCAAAACAAAAGTGGGCAGTATTGATCCTTGTGGTACCCCGGTGCACAAGTTAATAGCTGATGAACATAGATTTTTCACAGAAACATGTTGACTCCTTCCAGTTAGGTATGACTCATTCCATTTGAGAGCTAACTGGGAGAGGTTGAAAGTGGACAGCTTGGTAATAAGGACCTGATGGTTGACTGTCGAAAGCTTTGCAAAGGTCTAAAAACACAGCACCAACAACACCTCCTTTGTCGACTATTGCTCAGACCTTCTCTAAGAAGAAACAGTTAGCTGTTTCCATGGAGTGATGGGCCCTGAAGCAAACTGCATGGGGTGGAGATTAAATGGACCATTATTTCAGAAAGAAAAAAGCTGCTCTGATACAGTGGGATGCAAACATGTGGGCACCCCTGGTTTAAATGTCTGTTACAATTAATCTCCAAGTGATTGAAAGCAAACATGACACCTTTCTGCACATTTTAAAGCAAATTATTATTTATTTTTTTCCGTTTCTAAATGATAAAAAAGGAAAAGGGCCCTGTGCAAATGTTTGGGAACCCTTTTGGATTATTCTTTGTTACCTTTTGAGAAGATGATTACTAAGGCCCAGACCAAGGAGATTTACTCATTAGGGCTTCTATGAGTCAGGTGAATATAATTCCAGGGTTGAACTATATATTCGGAAGTAACTCCAAGCCTTCTTAAGTATCCGACTGCGGTGGCTGTTGTGTCTGGTGTTAAAAACCATGGGTTCCTCTAAACAGTTGTCCAAGGATTGTCAGAATCAAGATAGTTCACTTCCACCATCAAGGAGAAGGCTACAAAAAACTCTTGCAACGTTTCAAACTACCCATTTTCCACTTTTAGAAACATCATCAGAAAATGGAAAATAAATGGATCAAGGCAAGATCTGCAAGACCAAGAAGATTTTAAGATAGAATAGCCCAAGATCTGGTGAGAAATGCTCAGAAGAACCCGCACATTACTGCAAGAAAGCTGCAAAAAATAGTAGCAGACACCGGTCTAGTTGTTCACAACTATACAATGCAATGTACCTTAACACTAGAACCGCCATGACGTCAATTTGACCCAAGTAGGTTTTTCAATTGTACATAACTACGTTTTAATAAAATATTGAAGTCCCCCCCGTCTTTGAGTTTTCCTAAAATGGTGTTGTGTTGCACTTCCTATTGTTAAATATGGTATAGATACATCTAAATAAAAAATCCAGGCATTTATACCTATAACCGCCACGGCGTCAAATCTACCCACATATAAAAATGCATTAGAACCGCTATAGGCAACGGCACAAACAATAGTCCCTCTACACGGCATTGCATTGTTTATGTCGTTGCCTAGCAATTACAATGAATGGTCTTTATTGTCATTGCTATAGTACAGGTACCAAACAACGAAATTTAGGAGGGGTGGCTCCCCTGGTGTTAGGAAAGAAAAAAACAAAACAAAAACACAAGAAGGGAAAGAGCTGGTTTACATAAATAAAGGCTATGTACACTATCCACTATACTATACCGTACAGATAGACGACTAGGGTTGTCATATTGCACATAGTGTTATTGCACATTCATTTAAAGTGTCGCAGTTTGCAGGCTTGAAATGTACATTTGTGCCTCAGCACTACACCTGATTTTTTCAGTCCAGCAGCTGCCATCAATCCGTCCAGACTGTCCAGGGCCCAGAACCTAGGTCTTTGCTGTGTTCAGGGCCTGGATGGCCCTGGGGTAGAAGCTGTTCTTCAGTCTGTTTGTCCTTGCGGCCATGGTCCTGTACCGCCTTTTCAAGGGCAGCCGGGTAAAGTGTTCGTACCCAGGGTGGGTTGGGTCTCTGGAGATCTTGGAGGCCTTCCTGAGACAGCGTGTGTTGTACAGCTCTTCCAGAGAGGGGAGGGGGGCGCCGGTGATCTTCTGATCTACAATGATATGATTCAAAGTCTACTCATTCTCTCCGAGGGACTGCGTGGTTGGTCTGCTTGTATCCTTACCCAGGTATGGGAAGCCATTCAGCAGGTATTTGCTCTCAACATCTGCTGCCAGCCAAAACTTAATTCCAAATTTATCTGGCTTGTTGGGCATATATTGCGTGAACCGGCACCTTGTTTTCGTCGGGAACAGCTGTTCATCCACGGTGATGTCCTGCCCCGGCTTCTAGCATGAGATGCAGTTTTGCCTGAATCTCTCCCACACTTCAGCCATGAGCGCAAACCTGTCGGTGGTCAACCGGGAGCGTCGGGTCTCCTTCCGGTCAAAGCGCAGAAAGCGCATCATCTCCCGAAACCGGTTCTGAGATAATGTGGAGTTGAAAAAGGCACAATTTCAATGTTCCGGCAGTATCCACCCCTCACATATAGCAGAGCAATAAATGCCTTCAGCTCAGCAACTGAGACATCCCAGGAGGCGCGCTTTCTTTCGTCACATTCTGTTGCAACATAGGCCGATGCTGTGGTTATTATGGTCCATTTGGGGTAGGTACTTTGTTAATTTAGTCTTTTTATGTGGTGAATGACGTTTTAAGCCTATCACACCACCCAAATATTCTTCTAATAGCCTACCCATTTCCAGTGTTATTTTTGACTGATTTACATTGACGTACAGGCAAAGCGATGAGTGTTGTCAAAGATACTTAAATTATAAAACAAGAGGACCAACACCATTTTATGACTTGAAATATTCATTTGTGAACACAATGCCTTAATACAATGACAGAGTACATTTTGTTGTAGGCTCGGATACTAGAAATGCCGTAGCCAGGCACAGACGTCAATTTGACTCGTTGGCGGTTTTAGGTATACAGCGCCCTCTGGCGGTTCTAGTGTTAAACAACAAAGACCTAGGCCTACATGGCAGAGTTGCCAGAAAGAAACCTTTCCTACGACCTCACCACAAAAGTAAGCGTCTGAAGTATGCAAAAGAAAACGTTGAGAAACCTGAAGCCCATTTGAACAATGTGCTTTGGACTGACGAAACCAAAATTTAAAACTTTTTGGCCACAACCAAAGAAGGTATGTTTGGAGAAAAAGGGTGAATCATTTGTAGAGAAGAACACCTTGCCAACTGTTAAGCATGGAGGTGGATTAATTATGCTTTGGGGTTGTGTAGCAGCTGGGGGCACAGGCAATATTGTGCGGGTGGAAGGAAGAAAGGAAGCAAGACATTCTAGAGGCTAATGTTCGAAGGTCAGTCCAGAAATTGAAGTTGAAGAGAGGTTGGGTATTCCACCAAGACAATGACCCGAAGCATACCTCAAAATCAACCATGAAGTACCTCCAGGAAAGACGGATGAAGGTTTTGGAATGGCCATCACAGTCCCCAGATTTGAATATTATGGAAAGAATATTTCTGAGCTCGAGGTGTTCTTCCAGGAAGAATGGGGAAAAATTCCCAAAACAAGAATTGAAAGACTCTAGCTGGCTACAGGAAGCGTTTGCAAGCTGTTATAGTTGCCCGAGGAGGAGTTACAAAGTACTAGCTGACAGGGTTCCCAAACTTTTGACCTTTGGCCTTTTTCCTTGAAACTGTAAAAACGTAAAAATAAAAATTAATCTTGCTTTAAAATGTGATGGAAATGTGTCATGTTTAACTTTGTACCATTTAGAGGTTAGGTTTGCTTCTTTTCACTTAGATACTAATTGTAAAAGGCACTAGGGCTGCCCAAATGTTTGCACCCTACTGTACCCACTTCTCAGTAACCTTGGAAATCACAGATAGAATACTGATTGGGCGGTAGTTGCATATGTTCAGGGGGTCATCTGACTTGAATATGGGAGATACAATTGCGACCTTCCAGGTACTTGGGAATGTCCTGGTTGATAGTTTGTGTAATAGCGTAGACTAGGTGTTCTTTCAGAGATTTAAGCATTGTAGAATCCATACCATATATCCTTTGCCGTTCAGAGATAGGTTGAATACTGAACACACACACACACACACACACACACACACACACACACAGTGCTACTACTGTTGTTTGTGTCAATCTGCCTGCCAGCCTGTGTGTTAACTGCCTGTGTGTGTGTGTGTGTGTGTGTGTGTGTGTGTGTGTGTGTTTGTGTGTGTGTGTGTGTGTGTGTGTGTGTGTGTGTGTGTGTGTCTAGGGGACAGTCTTGACACCAGGGATGGACCACACCATGTCCATCCAGCCCACCTCTATGATGGGCCCCCTCACACAGCAGCTCAGCCACCTCTCTATGGGCAGCAGTGGCACGGTCAGTCCCAACACAATGCAACACGTACAGTACAGTATCATACATCCTGCTTGGCCAGTACACATACACACACTACTCGATCACATAGTCATAGAAACAGACAGAGAGACATTGTCCATAGACATGCAGTTCTCTGTGATGCTTTCCATCTCTAAGTAATGGCAATTTTGTTCAAATAGGAGACTAATATGAATGGATACTTTATCATTGGCTACTATGTCTTTATGGCTACTGTTTTCCTCTCTCCTTCAGTATATGCCTGCAAACACATCTATGCAGGGGACTTACATCCCCCAGTACACCCAAGTGCCTCCCACTAGTGTATCTGTTGAGGTATGAAACCTTCCTATATTCTCCTACAGTCTAGATGCGGTGGCATGAATGAACTGCCACTGATCATCCTTACTGCTTCTCAGGAAAGTGCCGTCCAACAACAAGTTGCCATAGAGACAGCCACGGAACACACAGCCTACTCCTACCAGCACAGCAAGTAAAAAGGAGGTACTGTAGAAGTGTGTGTGTGTGTGTGTGTGTGTGTGTGTGTGTGTGTACATTTGTGTGTGTGTGTTTTTCTCCATATAGATGGGGCTGAAGTATATTAATCTGCCTAATGATGATTGTTCATGATTCCGGTTCTCAACAACATCTCTGTCCTATCCTCTCTAGTTCCTCCCCTAGAGCCTGAGTGTCTCTCCTGGGCCCCTGCCTGCTGGTACAGCTCAGCGCTTATTGTCTCTGGACAATATGCTCCAGACACTAGGAGGAGTATGGAAAATGACATAGAGGACAAAAGGATTTTCTTTTTTTTTCTTTTTTTATAACGTTTACTTTATGGTAAACTGTTTTAATCCATACAATAAAGACTAGAGACTGGCTGCAATGGAAAATGTAAGAACGGAACATGGAACATCCATTTTGAAATGGACTCAACAGTCAAGAAAATATGACACATAAACACACACAGACACACACACACAAATAAACTACATTATACAAGCGTTATTTTTTGTGCACGAATAACAAACTGTTTTCTAGATATATTCTGGGGAGCCAGAATGAAACCAGGAACAGAACACCATGTGTCATTTTAAAGTCATTTTTTGGTTTTTACTTTTTGTAAAATATACAGATTTTGTTTCTCATTTTATTGTCTATTTTCAAGCCTTTTTGTACATATTCAATAAGTCACTGATTTTTATGTCATTGTTCGAAGAGAAAAAGCTTAACAAACTGGTCTCTCGTATTTTCATCATATCTGGTGCTAATAACTCATAGCAGTTTTTGTTTCCAAGTGGCAGCAAGCATTTCAGGAGAATGAAACATTATTGGAAGTGGTCTGACCTCTTTTTTTCTGGCACTTGAGTCCCTCAAATTTGAATTCTAACAATCTGTAGATATTTCCAGACAGCTTTAGACAATCAAATATATATTGGATGAATTATTTCCAGATGTTGGTATATAATAATTTATATCATACAGGGGAAATGCAACATATTATGATATTTTGTTGATATACTACAGTATGACATATCATTGATATATTACATACTGAACACTAATTGTGTAGCCTTATGTATCATATACCATTAGATAATACAATGATAGCTCTATTCAGACATGTTGTCTCTGCCTCAACAAAAAAAATAATACAATTGAATAACTAAGTTTGGGATTATCTTAAAGGAATTCATTGAATAGGTTTTTATTTTCTGTAGTGGGTTAAGCTGCTTCCCCTTTAAACAGACCCATAAGTTATTCTTAAAAGTTCAAATCATCAAGTATAGAGCGAAACTTTTGTCAAAGATTGACTGATAAGCTTTCTGAAATAAGAAATTGTGTTCTGGTCAGGAAATACTGTACTATATTATATAGATGGTGAAATATGGCTCGTACCAAGACGCTTTGCTGTTGGCCTTAACTGTCTCTTTTCTGCTTCCAAAATGCTGCTTTCTCTCTCAAGTGTGTTTGTTTTGCCGGTTTTTATTATTCTGATTTACTGTTCTTTTTTTTTTATTTAAAGAAAGGTTTCTTGAGATTTTAAAATACTTTTTAGATGTAACTTTTTAAATTCTTTTTTTTTGGTTTTGGTTTTATTTTTGGTAGCGTGCATCCAGTAGCAAAATGGTCATTTGGACAGCTAGATATAAATGTTTTTTTTAATTACTCATAGGATTTCTATTTTGAAATAGTAATTTGTCTGATATTTGTCTTTTTTTATTGTACTTTATCTCTGGTTTCATTTTCAATCACATGGAAAGGCTTTAATTTGTTAAGAGGATGCAGTCACCAGTGTTGGCTTTTTCATACATTCAAAGAGATATGAATATGACTCCCATTACTTACAAATGAATTATGTGTAATACATTCATATCATTCATACAGGTTCATATAATTTATTTCTGAAATGTGTCCCAAGTGGTAGCCAATGTCTAAAAGTAATTACCTCATACTAAAGCAATGTGTTCAGTTGAGTGTTAGTGTGCAAGGTTCTGAAATGTCTTTATAATGCAATAAGTGCAGTAGATCCCAAGGCTGCTCACAGCAGGTACTGTGTCCATATCCTCACTCTTCCGTCCAAACGTTTGGAAAATACTCCCAAGGTCAGACGTCCAATTACACCTTATTGTTTTAAAAATGGCCACTGATCTATGCAATTGATTTGTTTTCCTTAATAACACAATACTGTAGATAACACTGATTATGAGACACTAATTTTAATGATCATTTTATTCTGCTATTTCATTATAGTTTAACCACAACCACAATAATGTGTACACATGTTGAGGGTTTGCTGTCTTTTACAGTCTATCAAATGGCAGTGACATTGCTGCATAAAAGGGAATTTATGGTGTAAATCATAGTTTGAGATCACTCTGCCTAACTTGAAGAAGCTGAACTTTCTCCCAACAAGATTTTATATTTCCCCTTTATTTCTGTTTGTTGATATCCATACATGCTAAGGGTTGATGAAACTGGTTATAATCTCTATTCACTGTTATATGAAACTGCATCTTGTACTTTCAAGGCTTTAATTCATTGGGTGTAAGATGTAAGAAGTAAGAATTTTATCACAGAAATGCCTTAGATTTCACTGAATACAGAGGAGAAATAATAGGGTGCTACTCCAACAAAATTGGTTGACAACAATGTTATTCATGCACTGCAAATGTTTTCAATTTATTTTTTTAATGTTTTGTTTTGTTACCTTGTACATCTTAGGAAATCATATTTCAATGTTTATTGTGAAACTATATTATTTCAGAGACTATCATCATTCCAGGTTTTTGTTTAGCTCTTAAATGTGTTTACCCTTTTTCATAGAATGGTTTACTGAAAGAGTACATTTTATCAGACATCTTGTATAATTTAAGATTTGAAAGTGATGAGTTCTCTGCTAGCTGTAATTTGATACATATTGTACAAGCAGTTGCTTCATCAGTAAGTCATTTATGTCAGACATGAGGTCATGTTTAAATACAATTTGCTCACAGCCTAGTAGGCCTATCTACTATCCACTGGCAAAAGTAACTGTCTGTTGTAAAACAACATGTAAAATCACCTCCCTGTTTGGCTGTTTTGAATGCCTCATGTGTCCCTTCTGGCACTTGCTCACATTCTCAATCATTCATTTGTCATGTTTGTGCCATAATAGCAGGTCTGTTCTCCCCTTTATAGAAAAGTACAGCTTTTAAACCTTTTACTTTGGATTGATGTTTTTTAATTAAAAGGAATGTTTTTTCACATTTGTCCATGTGCCTTTTATAAAGAGTATGCACAGGTTTTCAGTAACCTTCAGAAGGTTGTCCTCAATGAGGTATACTGTTAATCTCTAGTACCTTATCATTGAAATAACTACCAGACCCACCAACTTCTGCCTACAGTAACCTACTACAATAGACAGCACACATGCAAGACAGACAACACTTGAGGAATTTATTTCTAAAAGTATGTTGTTCTACATACAAAACAGGTAATAAAAAGGTACAAAATGTATATTAAATACGTTGTCAGAGAAAATGCAACCCTCATCAGTATGTACAAAGTTAAAAATATCCTGAAAAAAAGCCATAGAAACAGTTTTTCAAAGGGGCATTGTTAAATTAAACAAAATAGACTTTTAACCTCTGGTTACATTTCATATTTAGTCATGGATCTCATGTTCAAGGAAGGGTGTAGACACTAGCTGATCTCTTTTGGGCAGTAATGAACCAACATACTGTAGGATAGTGTAACATCAAGCACAATACTGTGGCATATATCCAAACAAACTGTATAAACAACCTCCACGTCAACATAGGGCACAAATTATACTCTGAGGTCATTGTTCATGGAACAGGTATACTATACTTTGAGCTGCAAAACAATTGATTTATTGCATTTGATAGCCCTTAAATCCAAGAAAGTCACCTGAATCTATTGTCCCATTTGACATTTATTGAATGAAGCATGTTAGCTGCCCCAGGCTAATTGATATCTTAACATCCACAGATAGTTCACAAAAAGTACAAAGATTCGCACTGGTGTCCGATAAACAAGAGGGGCATATGCAGCGGCAGTTGCTTTCCACCACGTCCATATCCTTTCAAGCTCAGAACCCAATAAGCTACAGAGATGTTGGTTCCGGGTGGATCCTCAGTTGGACAGATATGGGTGTGATGACGTCTGAGCTCCACCTGATGAAGTGCAGAGGGAGACTGGCCCTGGTCTGGGTCTCTGTCACAAGAGAGGACAAACTGACTCCTGCAGTTTAACATGGCATGGGCACCATCATCTCAGACACTTCTGAGCTCTTGACCAAAGTCCTTGAGCTAACTGTACCGGTACAAAAATGTCTCCCACATTTCACAAAAGTTTCTGATTCAGGATCTCCCAGACCATTCTTCTCCTGAAGTAGGGCATGTGTTTCTGTGGATTGGGAGGGGAAATATCAAGTTAGTTAGTTACTAGCTGGTATTTGGATTGTTAGAACATTTCCTTTTGGCACACCTGATTATACTTACTTGTGTAAATGTGATATGCTTGTCTTTGGTGATGTATTCTGCATATTTGCATGTGAACATCCCACAGTCACTTCCATTCATCTGCTGTGGGATTTCCTGTGTGATGTAGTGACAGGAAAAGAGACGAAAAATAAATGTCAACCAGAGATCAGTCAAATGCAAATGGATGTCGAGTTGACAGATCACGTAGGATATCATGATGTAACAATTACATTGCGTCTTTTGCTTTTAAGGGTCCAGTCTGACGTGTCCAGTTCTGTGCCCTTCTTGTCCTTACTTTCCTGCTGCAGATATTTCCTATGGAAGAAGACTCCAATTACAATCGGACTGTTCCAAAAGTAAATTAATTCAACACCCAAACGCTCTATTTTCTGAGTTTGTGTGATTTAACATTTAGATTCAAGGGTTTCAAAATTCAAGCTTGCAACTGATAAAAGTAATGCAGAGGAGCACTTGTTGATCCAACTCACAGCAATATCCTGCAGGCTTCATCATTGTTTCCTCCCATGGAATCAAAGTATGTGACACACTTCTTACGGAGATCCACCACCTGAGAGGGAAGATTGTAAAATGAAAGTTGGGTGTAAAAACAAAACCAAAAAATCACTACCATAACAGATTTGATTCTGGCTAACTTCAGAAAGGATGAAAGTGTAATAAGTACGAATCGTCGACATAATCGATTACAGAAATACAGCATATTAATGCAATTTGCATAACGTGCGTCGCAAGATGGCTGTGTCCGGTCAAAGCATGGATTTGTGATCATCTTAATTTAAGTGTGGGAGTATTTTAGACAGAGACCCAACAATGTGGTGCTCTCTAAACTCTGCAAATTGGAAATGGCTTATCACAGTAGTACAACTGCTATGTACAAACACTTGAAGTGAAGGCATCCCGGAGCACTTTGTGAAGACGGCAGCAAGACAGCACCATGAGTCCTGTTTACTTTTAGTCCCCAACCACCAACCATGATATATGTGACTTGGTCTGGTGAAAGAGGTAACAAGTCGGGAATAGAGCTTGCGCCTCTGACGTAAGCAGCAAGCACGATGCAATGCATTGTCGGAAAATTAGTCAGGAAGCGATTGTTTTGAAATAGATAGAATGACTATCTAATGGTACAACACAGCTAAATTTGTGTGAACATCGAATGGAATGAACATAAAGCTACACTGCAAACTAGCTAGGTAAACTGGCTTTGTAACTTCTCAAGTAATGTATTAAAACATTCAAGTAATGCATTCAAAGACTGAATCCAAGGCACTGGCGTTGACGGGGTCTGGTGAACTTGCGAACAACACGCTCACTCGAAACGTATTGTGTCAACAATATCTATTTTCCGTTTTTTTTCATAACACCAACTTTAAATTTTAAAGTACCCACTCGATATAATAAACAACAGTTTAACGATCACTAAATACTTGTGGATTGGATTCACTAGACATGACAACATAGTTTCGTTTTAGGTCGTGTTCAAAAGCAAGAACTGTGTGTTTATCTAGTTGTGTTTTTAGCATGTCGATGTTCTCTCTGCATGTTGTTATGTTATTAAAATACAGTTTAGACCTTCGTAGTGATGTGTTTTGTTAGCCGCTAGCTGTTAGCAGCGTTCGTAGCTGTGGCTGCGTTTAAAGCCCAATTTAGAGTCACCAGGGTTGTACCAACATTCAAATACGCCTGTCGTGTTAAAATTTTCTCCGATTTCAATGTATGACAGATCATTTGAAAGCTTACAATCTGTAGTTTAAGCACATGCAAAAAAAACAGAAAAATGACTTTGCCTTCTGGTTGCACATTTCACCAGACCGCGTCACCTATGCGTTACCTCATTGCTCGCCTTCGCTAGTTGCCTCATTTTCCCAGCATGCCACGCGTTTCGATCACGTGTGCCAGCCAGGTCTATAGTCAAGTCGCAAAAATGAGCAAAAAGTATTTTTCTTTTTCTTTTCATATTACAAAAATGTACGTGTTGAAGAGCCCTCAATATAACAAACACAGGGATTAAAGCAAAAAAAAATCTCCTGACGGAAAAAAAATTTCAGGCCAAATCGGGGCCGGTGGCTTTCCGTGCGCAAAGCGCTCGTGCGATTTTCCGTTCTACGTTCTAATGCTTTGACTTTTCTTTCGAAAAATGTGAACACATTTCCGCGTTGTAGAAAATCAATGACACATCGCTAGTCAACTAACACGGCTTGTTTTGTGAGCCTGCTAACAATGTAAAGTAGTGTTCTAGTTAAGGTAGCAGTCCAATCCATTTCGCTGCAGTATTTTGGCTTGACTAGCGAGTTTGTGTTGTGATTCTCAACAACGTTGAAACGTAGGTTCACCCTTTTCCATAGTTTTGAATAATACATGTGTGGACTGACGATGTAGCGCAGCCTAACTTATTCTAATAATTATTTAACATAGTTTTATTGTGATAATTATTCCCCCCTCCTCCCAGACTTACAAGGTCACATTATTATTGGATTGGTTGTTTGCGTGCCGGGTGAAGTTAGCTAAACATTTAACCTGCTAGCTAGCAAGAGAAACATAATGTCACTCTCCAAAGGTCGAAAGAGGAAAGTTGACGGTGAAAACAGGGCATTTAAAGAGGAATGGACAACGAACTATGCGTTCATCCTACCTGGTTTCATCAATGCAAAGCCGTTGTGAGACTCACATTTTACGTGCTCACAATGAATGTTCCCTTCCACCTATACATGCGAGTCGTCCTTTTCGTCAATGAATGCGATAAAGACGCACTAGAGGAATCGATTGGTGCATAAAAACCTTGAGAACTGCCGGATTAAAGTGACGTCCATAATAATAATAAATAATAATAATACATTAGAGTTATAGCGCTTTTCTAGACACTCAAAGACGTCCATATCACCAGATAGCCAACAAATAGTGACCGATGGGAGATGCCAGTTTTCTCATTAAGTGAGATTTAATAGCCTAATATTATTTTTCTATTTTTAATGAATGGCTCATTGTAATTATTATCCCTAGTAA
Source organism: Nansenia antarctica (assembly GCF_963989245.1). Taxonomy (NCBI): domain Eukaryota; kingdom Metazoa; phylum Chordata; class Actinopteri; order Argentiniformes; family Microstomatidae; genus Nansenia; species Nansenia antarctica. Next base: position 49,194,280 of record NC_137676.1, read on the forward strand.
TGTAGTGTGTTTGCTCTGTCGTTTCAGGAGCATATAGGCTAAGCGGATTCAGCTTTTCTTTTTTTTTGCGCCGATTTTGTTGTCAATGTTTTTCATAAAATTAAACTGCATTTGCTTTGTTACTGTTCACATGTGTGGTGCAGTCACATTCACATAGCCTATAAGTAAATATTACGTTTGAATGATTTACTGAGCTGGCGTTACTTTTTTCAAACCACACACCGCATGTCGGCTATTTCAGCACCACGCATTGTCCACCTACTTATCACTATGAGGGGTTCAGCGTCAGTGCACCCCGCTCTGTTACTGTCGCATAGTTGTAGCCAATAAAGGCCTAAATGTAGGCTATTATATATCATTTATATACCTAATACCAACATCAAAATAGATTGTATGCCTCTACAAATCATATTACACCAGGTAAAATCCGTCACAACTTGGAATAAATCCGTCGCAACTTGGAATAAATTGACGGAAATCCGTTGTAGCGACGGAGAACTTTAATCCCTGCAAACAACAGATTAGGATCACCAAATACTTCTGTCAAAGAACTCGGCTTGTTTTGGATTCACTATCGTCTGCTGTCCTGCTTTGCACTCAGTGAGTGATCTTATGTGTTTTTAACATGTTCTTGTTCTATCAGCATGTTGTGATGTGCTAAACATGCAGCTAGATGTTACCTAGCGATGTTCTTTCTTAGCTGCTAGCTAGCTACCAACCAAAGCGATAGTAGCAAAAGCGTCCGTTTTGATTCAGAGCAATTTTCGCCGGCATTTGGTTTGAGGTGTACCAACATTCAATTAAGCATATCTTCTTCAACTATTTTCAGATTTCAATGATTGACATCATTTGAAATCTTACAATCTGGAAAAAACTGAAAAATGACCTTGCCGACTTGGGGACCATAACACCAGACCCTGTCACATATTAGGATTATCAACACGTGTAACATAAATTAAGTATTTAATTATCCTAAAACTGTTAGTTATATTAGCCCTAAGTTACTGCAGGGAGACGGCCTAATTGTAAGTCGCTTTGGACAAAAGCGTTAATGAGTAATAATGTTTTCATGCCCCGCGGTGGCGCAGCGGTCTAAGCATTAGCCTCTAGTGCAAGCTGCCCACCGGGGACTGGGATCGAATCGCCAGACCCGGATATGGCCGGGGCTCACAGGGAGCGGCATATTGAGCGGCCGCTCCCAAGGGGGGTATAGGGCTATTTTCCGGACAAGGATCCGTCGCGCAACACCGCCCCCGTCTGGTGCTGGAGTAACGGTGTCGGGCTCGAGGAGCCAGACAGCTAGTCTGCCTGGCGATCTCCTCTGGGGCTGCCGGCCACGGGGTCGTGCGGCGGATCCTACGCAATAGGCAGGGGATAATTGGATGCTAGGTTGGGTGCAATTGGATACCAAATTGGGTGAAAAAGGGATAAAATCAGAATTTAAAAAAAAAAAATATTATAACAATAATAATGTTTTCAGCATTCTATCCGCTGTGTTAGTGCACTCACAGAGAGGCACCAGTGCACCCCCAGGTGGACGGGTACGAGCAGTATGTCCACGGAGAAGATGTCCATCTTCTTAGTCCAGCGGCGGACAGCCGAGTAACCGGCACTGCGCAGCTTGGGAAAGAAGAAGGTGTTGAAGGTGTGCACCGTGGGCAGGTCAGGCTCTTTACTGCGCTCCACCAGCAGGTTCATGTAGAAGTTTATGACCTGGAGGAGAGGGCAAAGACAATGGCGGAAAATTAGAAAACAATAAACATCTCTACGTTATTACTTATTTTTCCCCCCTTCTTTCCAGTTCTGTACGGCAATCTGTCACTATATGTGGTGCATGATGATGATAACTCACCTCGTCGTTGAGCCAGTTGAGGTGGCTGAGAGTCTGGAGGTCTTTGCGCGTGATGGTGAGTCTGAAGCCTTCACTCAGCACCTCGTCTTGACTGCCCCCCCTCAGAGATCGACCCACCTCTCCCTCCATGGCCTGCGCAGAGAGAAATCCCGGCAACAAGCAAACCATCAGAGCTCCAACCTCTGACACCTCCTTCTGAGCCGTACACACACACATTGCTATTGAGGAACGCTGAATGGTTTGTACCTCTGTGAGCTCGGGGAACTCTGGTGGCTCCTCCAGAGGTTTGGGCTCCTTTATGACAGGTGCCAGAGGGACTTCTTTCTCCAGAGGCACCCTCACGTGGACCTCCACGGCCCGCCGGCCCAGCTGACCGTCATCTGACAGACGCTGCAGCACAGGGACAACAGGCAGGTTAGCGGGACTGGGGCCGCAAACAGGGCTCATACATCAAACAGAGGGTTGTGAAGCCAGCTCACCTGGCGTAGCAGCAGAGCAGCCAAGGCCTCCTGCTCCTCTATCTGCCTCCGTCGCTCCCGCGCACGAGAGTCATACATGCTAGTCCTACCACAAAATATCAAACAGGACTCGTTGTTATATCCACGTAGCATCTACTTTGCTCTGGCCATATGAATTAAATGTAACATTGAACTTGAGAGTGCACTCACAATTCTTTGATCCAAAGCTCAGCTTGGAAGCATGGCACACTGCAGGGACAGAGTAGCCATGTCAGATGGGGGAAATATAGTTGTAAACAACATCATCTCAGATGGACAGTCTCCCATCAGTGGATGCACCGTCAGATTCTCCATTTAAATGGAGTCTGACTGAGTGAGATTATAAACAACAGCAACAACAAACCATTCAATACACAAGTCCATCCAAAACAACCCAGTTAACATTTTTTACCTGGAGCTATCTGGCTTTTTGCCCTTCTGCTCTTTCACAATGATGACAGAGTCCCCATCATGAGCTGCAGAAAAAGAAGAAAAACTACAATATGAAGTGTCCAAAATAAAACAGGGTGGGCTTCAATGTGAACGTGACACACAAACAAAAATGCAACAACAGCATCCTCTATGTCGATGAGGATGTGTGGTCTAACCTGATGACTGTGTGTCCTGAGAAGAGGTGTCTTGAAGAGCAGCTGGGGAGGGAGCAGACTGCAGTGCCACTGATCCCCCGGGACTGAGGTCAGAGTCAGGGAGCCAGGTCTGGTGGTTCCCTGCCCCGCTTGAACCTTCCTTCACGCTGGAGACCTGGCTGGACTCAGGACAAGGGCTAGGGGGTCCACTGGGGCCCTCAGAGGGCTCCCCTACCCCTGACCCAGCAGGGGACGAACAATGTAACATTCGTCGACTGGAACTCAGGAAGCTAGTGCTAGAGTGAGGGAGACAAGTCACAACTGAGGGAAAGGAGAGGGGACTAAGAGCAAGGAGCATGTAGGATTGAGACGTAAATAAAAGACCAAATGGGTTATTCTGAATGGAAGAGGGGCGGACTGAAGTAATGTAACTGTGGTTGTGGTACTCACAAGTCTCTGTGTGAGCGTAGATTGACATGGGAGGTGCCATTGTGGGGCAGAGAAGACTGTCCCCCAGAGACCATGGCCAGCAGCTGTCTGTACACCTCTTTCTCCTCCTCACGAACAGACTGAATTAAGAAAGACAACACATAACAACACAGCTTTCATATCATACTAATGCAACACATTTTTAAAATATAGGATCCGGCACTCACTGGCTATATCTTGTAGTGATATGCTGAAGGAAAGTCATATTTAATTTGAACAGCCGAATAGTAAAAGGTGGAGAAATGTGCATTGTTTCTGAGCCCTAACAAGTCTTGTTATCTGACCTCTTGTGCGGTGCAGCGAACCCTGGCGCGGAGGGGGCGGTTGGAGCTGCCGTGTGAGGGACTCTGCGCCACGCGGATGGGGAAGGTCTTCTCATACATGCTGCTGCCTGCACCCATCGCTGAAGACGAAAATAGGCTGCAGAGACACACACTCAAATTAACGTAGCTATTGCCACAGGTTACTTTTCATCAGCAAAACAAGTAGACCTATGTTGATAACATGAATTTCAGCGAAAGAAAGAAAGAAAGAAAGACACACACTAAGAGAACATGAAATTACCTTGTTGTTCCGTGTGGTCTGAGGTTGAAGGGCCTGCCCAGGCGTAGAGGGGGACATGGTTTGGGGGTGCTGGAGGGTGGCACGCTGACAGAGTGCCCATTCGTTTTGGCGACATCCCGATGTACGAGACCCATGCACGCTTGCCGTCTGCAGACTTTAGATCCCATCATCGACTTTTCAATTCTGACCGACTCTGCAGTGAAGAGGTATAAAAGAGTGAGTCCAGGGCATTATTTAAATAGCTACATTACTGACATTTCTAGCCAACTGCAGGAATGTTTTCAGACATTCTTGCCTGTTTTAGATGTTTTCCATTCCAGAGTTGTTGAAGGAACAACAAATGTATCATCCAGAGGGTTTGAGTTGCTCTCAAGGACCTGAAAGTAATACAATTATGTAAAATTGAGTAAGAAAAAGAAGGAAAAACAAAAAAACAACTGCGATGAATCTAGTCTAATCTAATCAATATATACAAATCTGCATGTGATAGATTTAAAGCGACAAAGACATCCAATACCTCAGTCTCTGCCCAGGCAGATGATGTGGCTGCTGCAGAAGTTGAGGGCTCTGGTTGGGGCTCTTCTGGAGGGGGGCCAGGGGAAGAAGGCAGGATATTCCTCAATGTGGGGGTCATGTTGCTCTTCATCCATGAGGCCATGGTTGAGCTATGGCTCTTCACCCCCTCAGCAGCACTCTTGACTGTGTTCATGAGGTCTCCTGGAAAACAGGAAGTGTTTCGGTCAGGTAGGCAGTGTGGTTATTATATAATTGGATACAGTGTACAGAAATACTGCGATGCAGGCAAAGATTGCACCTTACCCATACGAAATTTCTTTTCTGCTTGTGCTTGGTCATCTTGGTCAAGGGCTTCTCCATCCTCCACACTTTTGTCAAAGAAAACGTCCAAAGTTAGGAATAGAGACCCAATGAGTAATGACTTTGATATTATATGACATTATTGAAACTTGTAAAATGTTGCCAAGATAAATCAACTTGCAACTTGATAAATAAATCAACTTGCAATAGGAGCCTGCTCTATAGATAGACCTAAGTCACGTTATCATGGGTGATTCTGAAGTGGAAGCAATTTGATTGCTCAACCACCTCAACACACCGTGGCAAAAGCTAGCATAAACAATGAACTGATGAAGACTTTTCCATGTCATGCACCAAGGTGTCACTAGATTTAGGAAACAAGTTGATACCCAAGTGATCGCTAACTAACTTATGTGCTGTTGCTAGTTTGCTCGTTATTAGCTCCATTTTAGCCAATAAACATACCAGTTGAATGGTCTTTTCCTTCTCGTTGGACCACCTTGTTGTAGTCCATGTGTATCAGGGTGGTCGTCAGCTGGCGCTCCGTTACGAAGACTAGCGAAGCCTGTTCCGATCCATTCGTAAAATTTATTGAACATGTTTGGAAAAGTTTAAAACCTTCCTCCCGCGGGGAAAAAAATCACTACGGTTGTTTCCAACTCGCCTGACAAAGCAGACAGAAAGACATGAAACTGCTCCACGTCATTCGCCCGAGGCAGGAGAACTAGCTGGATAGTTCGCTGGCTAACACCGCTAACCAGAGATCTGTTATGTTACCTCAGAGCTGTCTCTTCAGCTAGCACGCTAATCTCGCTAGCTAGCGAGCCTGTTAGTAACTAGCTATATTAACTGTTGAAAAGCACTTGAGTGAATTTAACTAACACTGCCACGTTTCGAAAGATTCAGTATCATTTTAAACTACTCTAGAAATAAAAACAAGACACTATATCTGACAGTAAACTAGAAAAGACGGTGCTTTAAACTCGCGATAACCTCTCCCGCTTCTTCCTCATTCAAAACCACAACATGGCCGATCTCGACGACCTATCATGAGAGGTTTTCATTGGACGAGCTGACCGTGTCAAGTCAAGTGTTCTGACTGGTGAGTGGCTGGTTGATGTTCGTCTTATAGGCGCTCCACGGTGCACTGTAACTTTCTTCTGAGAAAGGATAGCAGCGCAAATATAAATACTTTGTTTATGCTAATGTAACATGAGGATGCAAGATAATTGTAAAATTGTAACTGCATTTTAGAGCTGCAGTCTGTAATATTTCCGTCTTTGATTTAAAATAATGAAAACATTTTAATTTATTTATGTATGCCCTTTTATTTGGAGGAAACCGTTATACTTATTATACCCCAAACCTTCACATTTCTCACAAAAAATAACGTATTTTCTTCAAAAATATGATCATATGAAGACTAGAATTATAATCACATGAATGCCGACTGAAATATATATGATATGATATATATGAAATTAAAAAATATAAATATATATATATGAAATAAAAAAACGTATAATGAAATATGTATCACTCTCAAAGAAAGCACTTCACTAGTTGATGATATGAACCTTTTATTTGTGTGGTAAATGCAATACACATTCACATTCCCACTCGAAAAGATAAATGCAAAGCAAATTGAATGTACAGCCAAGCCACATAAGGAATTTATTATATCAACAATCTCTCAACACTCTCTTTGCACTTAGCCTAACAAAGCATATTTACACCAGCTAACTATTACTGAGAATCACAATAGTATTCCAAGGTCACATTTCAAACAATTAACAAATGTTAAACAAAAAATAAATGTTGACACAAAGCTGAAGCGTTCTATGGTTTTATAGAATAGAACATTTGATATATTTCCAATATTTCAGGGCAGGACAAATGAAGTATTGGCCTTTCATTTTTGACTATACTTCACTACCAAAGTTGACATACAGACATGTATGAGATGACCCACCCTTTCATGTTATAGTTAGATCTATAGTGTAGTTATATGTCCTATTAAAAGAAACAACATGTAACAAAGCACATTTTATCATTGCAAAACAAGTGTTTTATTTCTTTGTATAAAGCAGTTTTTTTTTCTATAAAACCTGCTATTAATTGAAATCATTTTCTACCCATCATTTGCTAATTGTCCCACTTCTATGCATGTGATATTGTATTGTGCACTTTGCTCCACGGTGGCAATAAACAATAATATGGAACAATTAGTTAAGTTTAACATTTCATTGAGAACACTGCAAATAAGGTAATTCGATCAATGTTAAAACATTTTTAAACTGAACTTAAACCGATGGATGAAATCAAGAAAGCCTAAGCAGATCTCCGCTATAACCACAAGGTTAAGCCATCAATCAAACCGTAACATCTACAGGTAATTTACCAAGTGAATTGGCCACAAACATGCTCAGGAATATTGTTCAGTACATACAAAACATCAAGTCCTTATTCTAACAGTATGGAAATGAGAACTAACTAAGTAAATGAGCTAAACATAAACAATTATTGCTTGAAAAAAAATAACATAGAGGGGTATGCATAGTAAAGAATGTTACAAAGAAAGGCAAGGGTGGATGAGTGGTGAAGCTGTTCTGTTATGCTATTAGACTATGGCTCATACAACAACAGGATAGGATAGGATTTATTAGTGCAACTTTATCAATTAATGTTTGGTCAAAAGCAGTCATGCAACACATTTGAATTGAATCAGATTCAGAATTAATCATCTGATGTCATGTTTTACTGAGCTAATCCTCAGTTGGAAGTAACAACAGACAAATCATGAGGCATGGCTGTTGGTATTGAAATATCTGATTCTCATATATTCATGCATTGAGGCAGATAAGTTCCTCCACAGGGATGAACACCTGCAAAACAGTTCCACAAAGAACTGCTGTTAAATGACAAGACATGAGAAGAACATTTGAACACCTGCGTGAGACACAAACACTGAGACTGAGACTCAGCCATTGCATAATTTATTTACTGTATTTAATTCTAAACATCTGTGACCCTATTGGTGGAAAGTACTGTACGTTAGCACTGAAGATTTCTTAGCAGACAAGCTAACACAATATACTATACAGAAGGTCCATATCATGCTAGAGGAGGAAAGATCACACAGAGCATGAGAGCATGGAAGGAAGTGATGGTCTACATCAGTGAGTTGAGCGCCTCAAGATGGATTCAGTCCCGCTGCGTTCCAAAGATTTGGAGGAAGAAGGAGAAGATGTAGATGATATCTAGGTAGATGTTGAGCGTGGCAAAGACGTACTCCTCTGGACTTATAGTGTAGCGCTTGTTCCCCATCAGCAGCTGGGTGTCAAATGCCAAAAACTAAAACCAAGAAGAAAACGAATTAAATATGAGTATAACATCTCCCTTTGTCACTGATGAACTGTGTAGTAATTGTGACTATATGCTTTTCACTTACCATGGTAAACAGTATTGCTCCCAATGCGGCATAGACAGCATGAAGCCAGGGCACCTGTGGAACAAAAACAACAGGACATTTGCGGTCACATACTGTATAACATTTTCTTATATCTATAACACTAAGCTATAGGATTTGTAGAGATCTGTCTAATTTCTCATGTTTGTCTCTGCATTAACTGGTTCATTATACAATTTGAATAGGTTTCATTTGGAATTACTTACATATCCAAAGGGCAGGACAAAGGCCATCACCAGTCCTGAGATGAACATGGTCGTACAGAATGCAAACAGCACGCCTTGACACGAGGTCACGTCAAACTTAATAGATAGGGCAGAAAGAAGGCGAAGAGTTACCTTAAAAGCCAATGATTTATCATATTTCTGCAGGTTTTTTGTTTGTTAGTTTGGGGAGTTTCATTTTCCATATGAGTGAGACCGAGCTTTTGGGTACCATTTATTTCAGCTGAATATCATAATGACAATATAAGAATGTCACTGAAGTTATACCAATATCATTTCAATAGCATGATTGATATCATTTATCATTTTTATTTATTTGGCTTACCTTGGTTTGGAAACTGAAGATTGTGACAGTTAGACAGACCAGCACAGTAATACCGAGACATAGTACCACTGACTTGGTGTTGTAGAAACTATTGGAAGGGGGAGATTTATATTACATACAAATGTGTTTAAAACAGTGTCCTGGTTTTTCCGATGTGTTTTTAAAAATGACACAAAAGTGTTAACTGCCAGAATCAACGAATGCAACCGTATACACCTCTACAATGAGATAACTGACTGACACAGCATAATGAAACACATCAGTGGTTTACCTGGACGCAAAAACCATCAGGTCGGCTGTACTGATGGTCTGAGGTAGAAGGCATGCAACACGTGGACAAGACAGAGTGAAAAGTAAAACAATAGAGACAATCAAACGGATAATTGAAGACTGTACCTGGACAACATCCCTGTCATGTAGGATAGAGAGAGTGTCTGTAACAGGAGAGATTGTACATTTAGGAGAAAAACTACAAAATTGCAAATAAAGACAAGATTACATGAATTCAAGGAAAACAACAAATGATGTGAAGTATCTCCAATCTAGCCCTTTAATTTGCATACTTAATTTATGCAAAGCATACTAGATGTGTACTTTATGAAACCCTTTGGATTTCTTCAAAGTTCTTCATACTACTGTATTTGATACCCACAAAGACGGCGAGCAGGATGAGATTCCATGGGAACTGTCTCCTAAAGGAAATGTAGATGAGATGTAGTAAACAAGAAGAGTAGTAAGAACTGGTGCTGAGCGTATATGAATTGTCCATGACTGTTATTAACAACTTCTGTTGCGTTAATTAACTGACCTTGGTCCAGAGCAGCAAGATAGTGTCAGGTATGTGACAAAGAACACAGCACTGTGTAAAGTGAAACATACATTATTACCCAAACTAAAGCATACATTTTGCAAAATAAATGTTATAATGTAAAGCTGTAACTTACTAAGAGGCCCAGTACCATCCAGGGTTGGACTGAATGTAGGCCTTCACTGGTTCACTGATGAAGGGAGCAGAAAGGAGTGAAAGCATGCTTAATGTATTTGCTAGAGCAGACAACAAACTGTTCAAGATGGAATATTTCCAATTCAGATGCATTAGAATTCACGCTCACCAGAATGTGAAGAGTGCCACTACTGCAAGAGTGACCAAAAGTTGGATCATCAAGATGGCGTACACCTAAAGGGAGGAAACTAACTATGAAGAAAAACCACATAATAATACACATACAGACAGTGTTTAACCTCTGGGTCCAGTTGAACACCTAAGGCAGATTAATACCTAAAGTAAACCATACTCAAACATATTATGTAGATGACGTAATTTCCATGATGGTAATAATACCTTGCGGATGAAGACCCGTCTGATGTTTTTATCATCCCAGCTGAATTCGGTGAGCATCTCAGCGTCACTAGGATGACCCCCACTGTAGCAGGGACTGCCGCTGCCTGCTGATAGCACACACGCACGCACGCACATCATCGTCCACCAAAGGTTAGCCAACTAAATTATATCCCCACTGCTTTCACTTGTAATGCACCAACATTGAATGTGTCATTTATTCGTAAAGAAAATAATAAACATGTATTCACAGCCAAATAACAAAGTGTTTCACCTGCGGTGGCCTCCTCATAGCTTGGTGGGACTGGTGGTGCAGCTTCTCCACTTGAGGAGCCATTGGCGGTCTTGTTGGTTAATGACAGCTGGGGGACATAAGATAAACAATCATGACAGACTACACTTAATACCTTTCTGCAAATAAGATACATGTTCATAATTGACAGGGGATAACTGTGTTGTGGTGCTAAAGCATCACATTCTGCATTTCTCCTTTATTTAAAATGAGATTCTCTGACGGTTGATTGTAAAATTATGGCTGAGCGTAATCCAGTCCTGAGATCAGCTCTCTGCACTACTGTAGCTCCACACACTGGGTGTAGGCTGTTCCAGTGTCTGTCAATTAATGAGTCATTACCCATTGGTGCTGATCTGACCATATAGCTAATCTGGCCCTGAGCTAACGCTTGTGCCCACATGGTTTGTGTCTCTCTACCTCAATATTTCATGAGCCCCCATTCAGTATTACAGCTAAAGTTGTGAGGGGTGAGTAGCAGCAGTGAATAAAACATTTTTAAAAAGGGATACAATTGTTGGATAAGAACTTAAAGCATCATACACTTTCAAATGTTTGTTAGGATGAAAGATGGCAACTGACCTAATATGCAAACTAGGCTAATGATCTCTAACATCATCGGAGCATACTCCTAACATAATAAGAACAAATGTGTTGTCTGACAAAAGAAAATTAAATTGCATAGCTTGTATCCTAAGGAGACACTGGTCCTATCAGTGACTGTGGGTCAGTCATAAAAAAGCCTGTCTCTGGACTGGGGGTAAATAAAGAAAGGGATTTGGGATACTGATGTGGGAAAAACACTGACCATACTCTCTATCTCCCTCTACAGTATAGTGTATACTGTAGCATCTAGCACGTTCTCTGATGATAGACATCATGCATACTGTATTCCAGCATGTACTCGTCTATCACGTACGTAGCTACAACAAAGCCTTGTTTTCACTACACAAAGAGCTCAAACAGCCTACCAGTGGGCAAAAACAATACCAACAAAGTTCAATGAATAAAACACCAGACACCAGCAATATCAGATTCATGCAGCCTGAAATAACAATTGTAACCTCAATTGTGAGGATACTGAGGCAATATTGTAACTACTGTACAAGACATTCCATGTCACAATATGATTTAGACATTCAGTATAACCTTACACATTACAATCTATCTTTTCATGAGACACAGAGATCAATAATAAATCAGAGCTATTCTCAGCTGAATAGACCTGCAGAGAGCATCATCGCATTACTACTCAGCAACACACACAAGAGGCTGATGAAATGATGGAGCAGATATACACACATGCCATAATGGTTACATAACATTCTGGGGTCTGAGGCATCTAACTAAAACAAAGCAGTGAACCATTCCTTTTTATTGTTTGCTGTAAAATAAAGCTAAATCTAAGTTAGGTAGGCCCCTTACCTTGCCCTGGGTCATGTTGACTGTGTCTGGAGTCTGTCTGTCTGCAGACAGGTTAATTTATGTATTTCAGCCCCAGTCAATGAATCTCCAGTTTCTCCTCTCTTGATATTCCTCTTGAGTCCTTATCTCCAGCACTTGAACAGTGAATTGAAAAGGACTGAGGATTGGTGAGAATAGATGGAAATTGGAATACTGCTTCTCTCTGCTGCTGCTCGGATTAAACCCCCTCTGATGACGCAGTGGCCTAATCCAACAGCAACGCAGTTCTGTTTCTCACAGGCCCCCTCCCTCACCATAAGGGGATATTCTAGCAACATCCAGGTAAGGCAGCAGCATTCAGGGATGCTTGGACTGTACCATTCCAGTGGGTAAAAAGGGGAAGAAGGACGTTTCAAAAGTGTATCATAATGTGAAGCAGTGAAGGAAAGAAGAAAAAATCTGGGATTCTTGGGCTGCAGTAAAAGAGGAGGATGACAGGGGTAAAATGTTATGGAATTTCTGAATTTGCTCTAAGCATCACTATTAGCATCAAGAAGGCTACAGAAAATAGGTTTTGACACTAGACAAGTGTCATATCTCACTGTTTAAAACGTTTGTTATTTACATAATGCAGCATTCTTGAGTGCATTTATGAAAAGCTTCTTCACACATATCATATAAACAATATCAAGCTGCCGATTACTGTTCGTCTATGTGGAATATCGGATCACAACATGACAAGGAGGATATTAAAAGATTTTTATTCCATATGTGTCCCTTATAAGGCCAAAAAAGAGAATGAATATAGAAAAGGAAGGTGACATTCAATCTGCATTTGGCATAACATACAAAATAAAATAAAAAATGATTAGTTATTAGCCTATAATGTACCTGCCAACTCCCATAAGTCAAAGTCTGACTGAAAGCAATAATTTATAATAGAATTGATATTCCAATATTGGTCCACAACAAACAAGCCATCCATAGCATCACCTTTTTTCTGACAAGCAAGAGCTTCAAGAGCATCTCAACAGTGTATTGTATGTGTGACTACTCTACAAAACAATGACATTTGATATTATTGACTGCAGTTGCTTCTGTAAGAAAAAAGACTGAATTATAAAGAAAATATTCTTGTTGTAAATAATGTGTTTGGATCGTTGATGTAACCTCCATCAGAACAAACACCTAATAATGTAAGCCCTGTCCTGACATGGCTACTCTAACTCTAAATAGGCCTAGTGTACGCAGTTGATAAACACTGAAGGCAAGAGTGATATGGTTCCAAAATTCACTGCTGTAGTTCCACTGGCACCATCTAGTGGCACAGACAGGAGGGTAGCAAGATGACGCACTTTAGTGCATGAGTTACGTGACACCACAAAAATGTCTCTTCATGACCAACAACCTAGAACAAGTCAATTGCGAGTTCTAACAAATGAAAACAAATAGGCTACATTCCAGAAGAATATGTAACCAGAGATAGGTCCTCTTGACATATCTGTTCAGCATCTGAAAATCCTTGATTTATGTGTCTTCTTGAAGCACAGATTAAGTTTCAGTACATACAAAACGGGGCAAAAAAGTACACAGTTGTCCTTTTCCAATACACCACTGTCAACCTACTGTAGCAGTGCCTGTTCTCCTCTTCCATGTCATATCTCTCCCTCCCCTCTGTGGCCCTCCAGTCTCAGATCTGTGTCATTCCTGCCAAGGGTGAAGAGACTGACCACAGCTAGGAGAGCGGCCAGCATCATGACTGCACAGCCACCAAACATGTGTCTGGTGCCACTGCCTGCCTCCCCCGCGCCCGTCCCCGACACCTCCCCGTGGAGCGCCAGCAGCCCCAGGCAGGCTAGCAGGTGCAGAGGCAGTCGGAACCAGGCCAGCACACCCGCCCGCCTCTCCTCAGGGACCACTCTTGCCTGGAGAAAGCTGACAGCAGGGAAGTAGAGGCCACTGGCCAGCTCCAGCAGCAGGAAGGCCAGGAAAGACTCGTGGGGTCTGGGCTGGCCTGCAGCTGTGGAGAACGTCAGCATGAAGAAGGAGAAGAAGGCCAGCAGCACGGCCAGGCAAAGCAGGTGTCCAGGCTGCAGCCGGTAACGGGTGGAGGTGGCCAGGCGATACAGCAGGGAGCCCGCCATGCTGGCCGCCATTAGGCTGGAGAAGACGATGCCCAGCGGAGGACCGTGGGGGTCCAGGACGGGGGTCCAGAGGAAGACAAAGATATAAAGAACACTCTCAAACAGAGCCTGCACTCCACCCAGGAGCATCACCCTCCTGTCTGACAACAAGCAGCGCAACCCCTCCTGGCAGCTTCGCCAGAAACGGGCCCGCGCAGACATCCGTGCCAGAGGTGCAGTTTGGGGACTGAGCAGGGGGTTCCTTTTGTCCCCTTCTAGGCCCTCCTCCTTCTCCTCCTGGCCCCAGTCAGACAGCACCACCCAGCCACAGGCTACCAGGCAGGGGATGGCCAGAAGGAAAGGAGCCACAGGCCCTAGGTGTAGCCATTCAGCCAGCAGGTTAGCCACCAGCCCAGCGCCAACAGCCAGCCCATGGTTCCAGCTGGCAGCCTTGGTAAAGGTGCTGGGGATCCACTCCTTGGGGAAGTCGCGGGCACTCACATGCTGGTGCACATACCAGCATTCAAAGGCGGTGGAGAGCAGGGAGGTGGACAGCCCCCCCAGGACGCGGCCTAGGATCAACACAAAGTAGTCTCGGGACAGCTTGGTGAGGCAGCAGGCAGAGTAGGCCAGGCAGAAGAGCAGGCAGGTCTTCCGGCGGCCCAGGGCCTGAGGGAGCCAGCCAGCCACAGGGGCAAACAGCACACAGGAGGCCAGACCACATACATAGAGGATGGCTATCTGGGACTCCAGGAAGCTGTAGTGGCGGTAGAGCTTGTAGAGGTAGGGTCCTTGCAACCAGTCTGCCCACAGGGCCAGTAGGTAAGCCCGTAGGAAAAGGGTCTGGAAACGGCGGAAGGCAGGGTTAGCGACGGCTGTGGGCGCGGGTTGAGGTGGTGTGAGGCGGCGTGCGGTGAGCTCCAGACCAACACAAAGTGCCAGCAGAACCACAATGGCTAGGTATGCCGTCACCAACATGGTGTTGGTGTTCCATAAACAGCATATGATTGTAGTCTGGGTGGAGAGCCTCTGGATGTCTTCACATCTGTCTTGTCCTGTGAAGCTCAAGTCAAAAGCTGCGGGGAGACACAGAGAATGTATGAACTACAAAGGCTGATAAGCATGTGTCATTAAAGCAACACAATGTGTTCAAGCCATATCGTGAGTTTAGAATGATAAGGTTCTATCTCCGTTTAGGGTAGTTCAGAGATATTGAGCGTCAAAGTTTTTACATTCCATTATGTTTTGTGAGATGGAACCTTTGTATTTTATGAATTACTAACTCAAAAATGTAAACATTTACAAAATAACACCACACAGACATTAATAAACACCTAATGGATCAGATTATGTAAAAAAACCCTAAATTTTGACAAAAATGGAGATAGAACCTTATAATTCTAACGTCACCATATGGCTATAGCATGAAATCCACTCAGAATGGGTAAATGGTTTTGCAAGTCTGTTCTAAGTAGCTGACTACTTCTGTTCATATGGTTAGGGTTGTTTACTACCTGGCTTAAGGGGGGTTGCCACTTGCCACATTGTCATCTCAACAACGGCTGAATGTGACAGACTAGCGTGTGACAACCCCTGTCACTAAGCTTCATCGCTGGCTAACTTTGAGCTTCTGCAGATCAGAAGCACCTGCCTAACGAACACTTCCTAGTAGCTAGCTAGCTTCAAGCTTGCTTGATAACAAACAACCTTTATTTCGAGTAGAGCTACCAGAAACGTTTGGTTTATTATGCTCGGTCTATAGCAAGGTTGTTGCTATGCTTACCATCTCGTTTGCTGCAAGTGGCATACTCACAGCAATTAGATCATTAGATCAAATCGATTGAAAGATGAATGAAGCGATTGTTAAGCTTTGACAACCCGTAGCTTCTGGTCCATCCTCCTTACCATCAACATCCGGGTTCTGCTGTAGCATCACCCCACCACACGGTGGCAGTCTTCGGCGGTGTTCGGAATGGCATACTAGCATACTACTCATACTAGATATGACGTAGATTTTGAGTATTTGAGTATGCAAGAAATGTATACTAGATTTTCGGTCGGCTGGTATTGGCATACTTATTATGAATTTAGTAGGAAGTATGCAGTATATACTCATTGAGTATGCTAGTATGCAGTATGCTAGTATGCCATTTCGAACACAGCCTTCTTCTTTCATCCCACCAATGGCTTCCATAGAGCTGTCCACTCAGTTGAGTTGAGCTATACTTTCAGTATGGTCCTAGCGGGTATCTATGCAAGTAGGCCTACATGCTAGACTTGTTCATTGATACATGCGTACTGTAAGTATGTGCATTAGCGTAGACTGCAGCTGTATCAAAGGTAATACTTTGTAGTGTAAAAACAAAACAAAAATGATCACATTATTAGAGTAGTAGGCCTGTGTCTCTTGTGTATTTCTATGATGCAATTGACAGTTGGATGTTATGCATACAAATTATGCACGCAACTTTAAATATATAAATATAAACTTGGTTGTGCATGTCATGTGTGACATAATATATGTTCATAAATATAATATGAATAAATATAATATGAATGAGGACAGAATGGACACCAAAAAAGAAACACAAGCAATAGTTATATAATTGCATCTTTATATTGTTTCTATGGAAGTTTCTTTTTTTTTTTTTTTTACAAAATGTACAAGAGGATGTGCTCAATCAACCATAATCAAACTAGCAGTGAATGGATCTGTACTGAATGAAATAAGATCCTTCACCCTAAAAAATCTCTTAGTTTGTATGACAAACATTGGGAGTAGAGGAAAGGGTGCAAGTGGAGTGAGTGCTGGTGAATTCAGGGGTTATGATAGTTTGTTACATTATCTGACAAGTGTTTCAACCCTCAGTTACGGTACTTTCTCCTGTGCATAAAGCTCCCTGGCCTCAGCATCACCAAACCCTACCCATTACAGAGATCATATTCCTCTGGACTCTGATTTTATCTGTCAGATCCACCATACTGATTAAGTTGTTAATACAGAGACATTTGAATAACACAATATTTACAGCAAAAACATCTTACAAATGGACTATAAAGCCCAACATGCTAAGACAACGTTTGCATCAGTCCTGTTGTGATTCCCGATGAGATGCAAAGATGCAATGTAATATACAGAATATACCATTCTTATAAAATAAAATTCAGCTGAATGTGAGACATGTATGTTTAAACCCCATATGTGAAATGATACTTTGGACATTATCCATTTTGTTCATAAAGGTGGAGCGGTTGTGTACTCTATGTGCTGGTTGACACATTAGTGCACTATTCATTTCATTCCAATACTAATACAGATGGTATGTTTGTTAGTGAGCAACATGGGACAATGATTCATGTAATCTTAATATTTTAAGTGTATCTAAGTAAGGTCCCTATCTCTTATAAACATACTCATACATATCATTAATCATGGTGCCTAAGTTATCATTGTCCGCATCCTCCTCTCTCTCTCAACTGTAGCTTAGTGGTCTGGAGATGATGGAAGTTTAGGATTAACATAAAGTTAACTGGATTTTGGTCTTCAAAAGACTGGAAAAACTGGTTAAGAGCACATTTGATCAGTCCAAAATGCTAATTATAAGCCTAAAACATTGATTTATGCTTTTCTAGACCATCTCAACCCAAGTTTAGATCTTGAGGTTAGGGGTGTGTGTGTGTGTGTGTGTGTGTGTGTAAAAAGAGTTATTTTCAGTGCATAATTCATTGTTCCGTCATCTCCTGGGAAGTCCTGCCCTGGAAGAGTTTGGAGTCTGTATGTGTGTGTGTTTGTGTGGCCTGCTCAGGGGTCGATGCGGAAGGCTAGCAGTTTGTCGGAGTGCAGGCTGTTGAGGGTACGCAGGTCTGGCAGCCGCAGCAGGAGCTTGGGGAAGACAGAGCTGTCGTCAGGGCGACGGCGGGTGATGAGGGAGCGCAGGGCATGGATCAAATCCTCCTGCAGCTTTTCTACAGCCCCCATGTCAGCGATGCCAGAGCGGTCTGAGGAATACAGACAGTCAATCAATCAATGAAACTTTATTTACAATATATAGCACAAGTCATCCATTGAATGCAACACTGAGTGCAATTTTACAATAACACTAGATAAAAGCCTAAAAAGGTGTGTTTTAAGTTTTCTTTTAAAGATATCCACACTCTCAGCCACTCTTAAGTCCTCCGGCAAGCCGTTCCACAGTCTCGGGCCATAGTGGTTAAAAGTGGGACAGTGTGAGGCTCTGAGAGAAACAATAGGCTACTGTATGTAGAGTGCAGCCTGTCTGTCAATAGACTACTGTATGTAGAGTGCAGCCTGTCTGTCAATAGGCTACTGTACGTATATCTAAAACTCATTCAGTTAAATACTTTTCTTTCTTTAGCAGTCCATATGCATGTTCATATATCAAAAGAATCTTCTATAATTGCTTATGTGGCCCTGTGGCCTATATATCCCTCCTGCTTCCGAGACATGAGGTGTAATTGCCTTCTCTCACCTGCAGAGACCAGCACCACAGCCATGAAGAGGGCCATCTCATCAGGCTCGAGCCCCAGAGCCCCCAGCTTCTCGCTGAACTCAAACATGGTGTCCAGCAGGGATCCCATGGCCAGGGCCCGCAGTGTGGACAGAGGGTACGTCTGCCCGTTCAGGAAGGTCACTGTGCGTTCCTCAGGGTTAAACAATGTGCAGAATCTCACCATCAGCACCTAGCAAACACAGAGTATACATAGTTAAGGCCACATATATGTTATACATGGACACAATGATCATCTGACATTTCACATACTGTTTCACCAGCCTGGCACAAGCAAACAAAACCACACTCAAACCCTGTATAAACAAACTCTTAAAGTGCTGGACAAGAAACCAAACACACATCATTACTGCTTCATCTTAAGAAAAGATAATATTTTAAGTAGGGATAATTTAATCAAATATAAATTATATAATATTATGTGTACACCTGTCGCCTTCCATGTCGCATCTTGCAAACTGTTCTGTCTTGTCCGTTTGTATCTTTTGTGTTAAGTATGGGTTTGTTTGTTCTGTTTGAGCTTGCTCTAGTTTGTGATTATTGTACGGTAATTGTCTGCTGTTGTTAGTTTTTGTCTAGGTTTGGTAATTTGTTTTGTAAGTCATTTTTGTTATCTGTCTTTTGAGTTATTTGTCCTCTTCTTGATATGTTATCTTCTATATTTGGTAGCGTATGTATTTTAATATTTTGAGATTTTAGGTTGCCTCTTAAAATCTGGCCAGGGACAGCAGATGAAAACTAGCCTGCTAGGCTAATTCTGGGTCATTTACAGCATGTCTGTTAATCAATGTGCATTGTCCCTATTTTAAATAAATCATAAATCATAAATCACCATGGAGCATGGAGCAGAATCACAGTGATAAGAGAACATAATTAAAAAAGTGTTTGGGATTTTATTTCAGCTCATAATATACAGAAATCATGTGAAAGGTGATATGGAATTAGCCATTTTGAACAGCAGCTGTACCTGGAAGGTACCTGACTTGAGCAGCATGACCTGGTCATGCTGGCTGAGCTCCTGGAATCCTGGGATGCCCTTGGCAAACTCCACCACCTCCCTTACGGCAGGAGTGAAGCACTGGGAAAAGGACTCCCACACCTGTTGGCCGGAGTGGCCCGCCGCAGACACAGGACATGCATTGAGAGGACAGGCCTGAGATTGATGGAAAGAGAGTGAGTGAGACTAAACATATATAATAGACTGTTGATTATTGTGTAGCTTCCATTACAGCTTCATTACAACGTTATAAACACAACAAGCACTCACCAGGACTTTGGTGCCCGCTGCTAATTTCCACGGACAGGAAGACGGGTTTTGGGTCTCTCCACCAGTGGAGAAACTGTTGTAACTGGCTGGGCTGCCCCTCTGAGGTGGGACTGCACTAGACTGGTCATGATTCTGATTGGACACAGCAGAGTAGCTATAGTGACTGTTGTCCACAGAGGGGAATGCATGGTGGTTGTCATTGGGGGCAGCTGGGCAGTGAGGTGCGGGTGCTGCTGGGCAGGACTGGTACCCCTGGGTGGAGCTAGGTTGGGAGGAGCCAATGGGATAATTGGCTTCCTGAGAAGTGTTGCTGTGAAAGGGAGATGGGTTGTTATTGTTGTTGATGATGTTGCGCCTCTTGGCTGTTCTGTCCTGGCTGCCGACAAAGATGTTGTGATAGGCCCTGGAGATGGCCCCGATGGCCTCTTTAGAGTCGCTCTCTTCAGGGTTGGGAGGAGTCTCCCTCATAGGAGAAGAGTCCATGTCCATGGTGGCCGACTCATTTAGGCTGTTCATGTAGCTCTGCATTTCATCCAGTAGCCTCTGCTTCTCCCTCTTGGGGATACGACCAAAACGTACAGCTGATGAGGAAGACACAAACAGAGTCGATTGACACATTTGTCCATAACAAGTGATATCACTTGGGGAAATATGGGATCCAGTCTGTTCTGCACAAGCATAAATACAAAGCATGTACTGTACACATTCCCTTGGTCTTGTGAGTGGTAATGACATTATGCATTGTTATACCACATCCTGTCAAAAACAAAATGATAGACAGGATTGTGCACTCAAACACTAAATAATGAGAAATCATGTGGAAGCTAATAAGCTACTAATACAATACAGTAATTGAGTATTCTCTTATTTATATTCTTATTAACTGATGCACCTGTAAACAGATTGTATAAGTCTTGAGGTGAATACCTCCCCTCTCCTCATTCACCCACCTCTCCCCTCTCCAAGAATATCCATCAGCTGGAGAGGCTATTTATAGAACCCCGCTACCATGCACCTCATATTCCCCCTCTCTCCATCTCTCTCTCCTTCTCGTAGCCCCTCTCCCTGCCTCTAAGTGGGGAAGTGGGTCATCATAGATAGTGATGTCACTAACACTGCGACAGAGAAAAAGAGGTGCAAGAGTGGTGGCAAAGAAGGAGGGAGTGAGAGTGTGGACAAGTAAAAGAAGGAGATTGTGAAGCAGGTAGAGAATAGATTAAAAGACCGCGAAGGTGGAGTTTTGGATTAATAACTTCCCAAAAATCTGTTCTGACCCTAAGTACAAAGCATGAGGCAACACATACAGTGCAAAAGAATATCAAAAATATTTGACAGAGGAGTGCTAACATAAACAATTTTCTATTTCTACTGATATGAAGTGTTTTTGATCAAAACAAAATGTTCCCCTTTATTGCACATAACTTATTTTTATGGATTGGAGTGTTACTATTTCTTTAGCTGTGTAGTTTTATTGAGTTAATACCAATGTATGGTCTAAATTTCATGTGAATAGCTGCAATGGATATATGTTGAATTAAAATATTGTTGATGTGTTGAATACTTATTTCTCCCACTATATAACATTTGAGAAGTTGTAAAGACTTGTTGACATCTGTCATAGCAGTTTATGACAATGTATGTACTCTGTTCAGTCTCTGCACAATGCAATGCACTGTCCCTATAGAGGAGCCCAGAGAGGGATACGTATAACAGAGATAAAGGTTAAAAGCTGAGTTCCATGTGCTGCAATATGACTTTCAACTGCTGCCATGTAAATAAATGTTACATTATTATTATCATCAAGTTATCATAGTAATTGCAGTAATGATAAGGACCTACAGTAATTGCACTGAATGTAGCTTTAAGAAGATGTTCTGGTTAAAGGAGGGAAGTATGCCACCATGCCAACCGACTTACAGTATTTGCCTACAGTGTATTGCAAAGCCAGATTCACACAGATGCCTCTTGAGAAATCAGGATGTATTCTTTAATGTGGGCTGCAGGCAGTTACGTGAGGTTTTCCTGTTTTCGCAATAGGGTAGAACAGAGGAAAGGGGTTTCTAGGTTGCGGTTTTGACACTTGCACAGAACCACTTTCAACAGGGTCGATATGAGTGTCTGTCCCCCTTAAGGCTCTCCTTACCACCCTCCCTTCTTGCATTGCACCTTTGAGCACAAAAACTGCCAACCACATGCAGAAATCACTCTACCCTCTTACAGATTAGGCAACACAGAACACAGAAGGGCTCAGATAGGAAGGAAACCTGCTGAGAGGAAAAAGACAGGCAAACTACACCAAGTAGGTCATGATGCGTGAGAACGCTATAGGTCCATATTTCCTTTGTTTTTCTGGGTCAACCAAACTATTTTTCTTAATCTGTTATGATGGGGGATTTATCAATGTTCAGTTATCACGCCTAGAAGTAGATGAGATGAGCAATACAGCTGATGAATTGCGTGACAGGGACAGGCTGTTCTCGCATCACCGGCTTTGTTGCCGTATCTGTCATTAATTGCCGCAAGACGCTATAAGGGCTTACACAAGGTAATCATGTTGCCCCTGTTCCAATTTCCCAAAATAATTCCTGTGTTTGCTGCAGTTTTCTGGATGACAAATAGCTTTAGGGACTTCAAGGCTCCTATACTCATAAATCACTGTCGGAGTGCTAGGAGAGAGCTCAGGGAACAGGGAGGGTACTGTCCATGGAGGTGGGAGGGGCTGGAACAAGAGTAGGGAGAGGAGAGGAACAGGAGGATCTTGCAACGGGCAAGAGAAAGACAGACTCTGAAACGTACAAAAAAGAATATGGGAGAAATTGTGTGGACAGCCTATAGTGTAGATGTGCCTACATGTTCCCTTCCTTTGTAGTGTTATAAGGTCACTGGTAAAAGACCAGTAGGATGACCTCAAAAGACTTTGCACCATCGAGACCCTCCTATGGGTTAGTGCATGTCTCCGCTATAACCACCATTTTCTCAATTTAGTCCACCTACTGAGTACATGACCATGTCTATGTGACACACTGACATACTTGGCAGAGTGCTCTCATTTCGATTGATTGTAACACTTACCATCTCTAGACATGCCAACGGAGAGGCATTTCTTGAAGCGGCAGTGCTGACAACGGTTGCGGTTCATGCGCATTATCAGGCAGTTCTCGTTCTTCACACACATCTTGTAGTTGATGTTCTGCTGGATGCTGCGACGGAAAAAACCCTGTCGATAACAAGATAGAAATACAAGATGAGCATCATCCTATGTATTCTAATATCTAAGACTGCTTCATGTGACACATCCTCATACTGCATAGATTTGGTCATCGTGATCATACCTTGCAGCCCTCACAAGCATGCACTCCATAATGGAACCCAGACGCAATGTCTCCACACACTTTGCACAGGAGCACCATCCCACCAGTCTCTGTACATTCAGGATGAAGGAGAGAGAAAAGAGTCATACGTGTGATAATAGGAAAACACCCATGAACAGAAGGAATACTAAAGATGTGTACATGAGAAAAATAGGACCAGAAAAGATAAGGTGGACATTTGGGTTCAGGAAACAGGGAAGCAATGTACTCACTGGTGAAAGTTCCTGTGAATCCACAAGGCCTTTTCCCTGCGATAGGATGTTGGTGGGTGAGCTGGGTGGACGTGGGGGCACTGTAAACTTCAGGGAACTGGAACACCAGTTTGGAGGATCCGCAAGACCTCTTCAACTCTCCGATCTCTGTGAGGGTGACCTCCTCTGGGGATGAGGGCTGGGAGTGGGATGATGAAGGTGACTGGGTCTGGTACCCACTAGAGGGGCTGCCAGGGCTGGGACTGGCACTGCCAGAGGAGCCTGCATACAGAATAACACCTGCAACAAACAACAAAAAGCAGAAAATAACTTAGTTGTCCTCACTGTGGAGATGATTTCTCTAAATACATTCAAATTCAAGTTTATATTCAAAAGCACATTTAAAATATGGGTAGCCTAAATTATAATGCAGGCAAGGCTCAGTTGGAGAGATTTTTATAAAATGGTACAAATTATAGCATAGTGAAGCCAATCAAATGGTATAAATTATGTTTTCTCGAGTAGATTAACATGTAGGGAGAGTTCATGTGATGAAACTTTGCACAACCTCTGACTGGCGATGGACATCTCTGAGAAGCGTTACTGCCTCATCATATGAATGTAATAGGCATAACTGTGCATTCTTGTTCAAGCGAAGGAAAGCGCTAAAAATACTGTTGGAAGCACAGCAACAGAGAGCATCGATGTACCAAACAACTCACGTTGGCAAGCAATCCCTGTGTCATGCAACCAACTGCATTATTTATTTGTTTGTCTCTCTAAATAAGAACAAGAGAATGTTTGGATTGTTTTCAATCCAGTTTTTCTGCCCTCGCATCTCGCATGCGTTTGGGATGAGCTGAGACTGCCTCATGTGTTTGTTTAGGCTGCTGCGTTCTCCGCTCCAATAATAGCCCCGCTCCCTTGGCCAACTCCAGGCCCAGTGCCAGCTAACTTCACGACACCTGACCGCCGCCTCACATCTTCTGACACGGCTACTCATGTCGTCATAACAATCATAAGTCAGCTCTATGATTGTAGTAATATAGTATGTGTGTGCATGCGTGCGTGTGTTCTTGCGTGTCTGGTTGATGCTTGGAAAGTTGGTGGAAAAGATAGAGGGGTAATAAAAATAGGGTGCCTAAAAGGTTTCATGGTGAAAAACTGCAGTTGTGCAGTATCAAGTGTTTTTATAATTCCTGAGTTAGCACAGGTTGATGGATTTATTGTTGTACACTGCAGGGCTACAACTTTAACAGACACCACCAGACTTTGCATCTCTTTAGCTGAGATTGCAAGCACCCAGCCCAGTCAAGCCCAACCCACCCAAACACATTGCAGGTTCACCTGAAGTCTCACATCGGAGCTGCTCAGTGTTTGTAAACGGCCTTTACACAGCATCACCATGCAATAAATGCTGTCAATTAATAATAGTTGTTTTACTGTCTACCCAAGGCAATTGAGGTCAGTGGGGAAACACTAGCATTAATTGAAGAATCAGCAGGTCCAAGGCAAGCAGCCATTGGTGAGCTTAGTCTATCCGTGCAATCCCTAATCTGCCAGTGAGTAGAGGCAGGCAGAGAAATGTGAGCACTTTACAGGCACAACAATCCTCCCCTCCTTTCCTCCTCCTCCTCCTCCTCTTCCTTTCCCTTCCTGATGCTTGCTCTCCCCCCGCTGTGGGTCTGGAAAGAGAGCCACACACACCTGGTTGCAAGGTTGTTTGCCAGTCCTTGCTTTGTAAAGTCTGGCCATGAAGGGGTGGGTGATGGTGTGGTGAGGGCCTGTATGATGTTTATATAGACCATCTTAGAGAATGATTTTAAAGAAGAAGACTGAGGCCAGAATCCAAATTGAACCATAAAAAGCATCGTAATAAAGGATGATGTGGTGTCAATGATGTGGTTTACATGATTGTTAACACCGTTCACTCATGAGGAGCATTTTCTTCATATCACAACAAACTCCAGTAACCTAGCTGGGGTAAGTAGGTCAATTTCACAGCAACATCAAAGGAATGGAATAAAGGAGTGCTCTCCAAAGGCTGTTGCTGCAGTACTGCATATCGTTAGACTGGGGTTCAACTTACGTAAAGTGAAGCTCAGTGGTGGTGAATATATGATAATAATATATATATATCTATATATATATACACACACACATATATAATGTATATCTATGCATGTTCATAGATGTATTATATTCTAATTGTAGGATGAATTGCATCAGTAGCACTCATCCCCAAAATATGCACATATTAAATCCGTACTACAGGATTAATGACTATACTGTATCTCAACCATGCACTGCATGTCACGTTAATCCTGTAGTATCGATTTCAACATCCCTTTGAGAAAGCAGCGGCCACTAGAGAAAGGGAATGTCACGTGCCAACTGTAATACATTCTAGTAAGCGGATGTCCCTGGCTGAACCTTGAGTTTGGGACAGATTTAAATCAAAACAGCTATGGCATTGGGACTTAAGTTATGATACAAATAATGCATTTGCTTTGAATATAAAAAGTGCATGAGGCAGAGAAACGTGACAAGAGATCAAATGAATGCATGAAATCTCTGACCCACTGACCAAACTCCCCCTTTCCATCACCACAGGCAGCATCAACACAGAAGTGTCCGTGAGAGAGAGAGAGAGAGAGAGAGAGAGAGAGAGAGAGAGAGAGAGAGAGAGAGAGAGAGAGAGAGAGAGAGAGAGAGAGAGAGAGAGAGAGAGAGAGAGAGAAGCTGGAGGAAGGGCTGGGGAATCACGCGGCTCAGCAAGGGCATCCACGTGAGGACGATGGGAGATTCGAGGAGTGCATTCAGTGGGAAGACATTGCGCTGCTACGATCCCACCAGTACTCAGAATGCATAAACCCCGCCGGAGGCTTTGCCTCGGTCATAATTAAAGAGAAGAATTAAATAGAGCACCATCTTATATATATCCCTATATACAGTATATATATATACACTGGCGGACTCAGAGGGGGTCAGGGGGGGGGCGACCGCCCCTTCTGGTGCCCCCACGGTTGAAAAACGTCTCTCTTAAGTGCCCTTTTGAGTGGCAAAAATGCCCTTTTGAGTGGCAAAAATTAGAGGACGTGCCCTATTGGTGCCCCTCCAATGGTCTAAACTTGACCATGTGCCCCCACAGTTGAAAAACGTTGCACTAAAGTGCCCTTTTGAGTGGCAAAATTAGAGGATGTGCCCTATTGGCTGCCCTTCCAATGGTCTAAACTCGACCATGTTCACTGATGGGGTCCCATGTTGTGCAGTAGGTGCCCTTTTTTTCTTTTCGCCCCTGCCCTTCAAACAGCCTGAGTCCACCACTATATATATATAGGGAGGCTGGATGTGGTCTGACCGTGCACGGAATTCATGGAGCCAGTAGCCAATACTGAATAGCAAAACTGGATCGATTAGGCCTACTGTTAATACTGAAAGTACCTAGTAGCTCTAGGTTTTAGGTTTTCATTTTTGACAGAGTGGGCACTGCCTGTTTCAGTTCACAAGAACAGTTCCATTTTATGAACTGTTCAGTGACGCTTGCCTGCGTGAGTAGGGGGATCTGGGTCAACTTGCTCAGGTGTTATGTGACCCTCTCAATGTCATGTAATCATCATGTAGTTTAACGACTTGTAGTTTAACTACTTGTGTGAACTGCATTACCATTTGATGTTATTTACTCTGGGTTAAATAAAGCCATTAATCTAATCTCTCATGAGTCTAACCAACTAACCCCCAAGGCCTTAAATATCTATCAAGGGCAATCAATAGTCAAAATCGAACCATTACAAACCAGCCTCAAGTTCAAGTGCAATGCATGCAAAAAATGGATGGTGGCAAGAGTGTTCATGTTTTTTATGGAAGGTAGGCCTCCTGTCAAAAACATTTGACACCGGCCCTCACCAAATATGATGATATCATATTAAAACAATGGTGTTTCCAGACATTGTTATGGCCTGATTTTGAGGAATACATTGGTTTTGCATGGGATTCTCAACTCATGGACTCAGATATTAGACATAATTGCCCTATGACTTTAGGCACCCTAACTCGGCCTACACATCCTACAAAACAGTTTGAAACACAATTTGTTGACAAGCATAATCAAGTGATTAAGTTTGGAGTCTGCTCGGCTGTGCTACAATAACAAGCGAGTATAGTATATTGCCCTCTGCAGATAACTGACATATGGAACAGATAGGGTGCGCCTGCCCTTGGCACAACCCATTTCCATCACCTGTGCTGGAACGTGACTGCAGTTAGTGTAAAATGAATCACCAGTCATGTCAAGGGAGAGTGGAATCGGTAGAAATCGTGACCATGTGCACTTTGGCTGACCTCAGAGCAACATTAATGCTGTTGTTGAACTTTCCATAGTGATTCACTTTGTATCATCAACCACTATTGCTGCCCAAACTGTCTGTAAAACGCAGACATTATGACAGGAAAAAAAAACTGACATTATTGACAGTGGGCATGATTTATGAAGCACGTGAAAACAATGCACTATAAATGTTGCGAGTTTGTTTTCATTAAGATGAACAGGAAGTGGCCATGAAGTCAACCTCAACCTCACACACTGTCACACATCATTTAATGATCTAAAGTGACAGCTCCTAAAGCGGACTTGCAAAACATAAAACATGAATGTCAAACTAAAACTAATATCAAACAAAATGTAGCCTACTGCATATGCATTGCATATCGTTTTCAATTTCATTACTGTTCTTAGAGATATCTAAACGTCTCTCTCAGGGCCAAAGCCTAACCTTGCAGAACAGTTCAAACGTTGGGCATAATTAGCCTACACACAATTACGCATTGTGTGTAATTACATAGAAGGAGCAATTCAATAACGATGTGTTGCTAACCTTTACATTCATCTCTATTGAACAAGTTACGTTGTCGCTATGTGTAGGCTAAATGCAGGTTAAACAATGCATATCATAAATGTAATATATTGTCGGCATGATAGGCCTACTTACCACCGGGACTGTTATCCATCTTTCGTGTCGTTTTTTCTCTTTGATAAGTTATGATGATCGACTTTCTGAATGTCAATACGCTGGAGCAAAAAGTCGAGATAGAGTCACGAAATACCTGCGTCAAATGTTTGCCCCATAGAGCGCAAGAGATCAGACAATCGTGCCAATCTGAAACTTCCCTGTAAACTCTACGCAGCTATCGGACAAATTCCAGAAATTCAGCATCTCCGAGAATGAACTATTTTTTAAACACGTTAATTAATCACGTTTGCAAGGTGACTGAGAAATGTGACTTGCTTTTATGTCCCCCTCAATGTATGTTGTGTCTGTTTGGTGGTGGTGATTCAGCTCACTCTAGTGTCGAACTCTTTTCAGTCTCTCCCTCCTTTACTAGTCTTTGGTGTGTTTCCATTGGCGGGTATAAGAGCTGAGGGGAGTTGGATGCTTTAAGCAAAGCCCACGCCACATGTGCACTCTGCATGTGCAGGGGAAAGCGCTACTGTCCTACTGACACACATTTGATGCAAAACAACGGAGTGTGCGATAAGAAGGGCTGGTGAGGTGGGGGCGAAGCACATGGAAAATGGGCGTGGCTCACCGTGACTGCTTCGTTCGTGCACTTGAAATGAAGTCGTGACGTGTTTCCGGGTCCAACGTTGGCTGAGGCGCTGTCTTCGAAATGCCGAAATAATAATAATAATAAATTATATTTATATAGCGCTTTTCCGAGGCTCAAATACCCTGACAATATGGAGAAAACGGGAAAGTATTGTGTCCCTTGTTGTATGAATAGATCCGAGTCTAAAAAACGATTAAACTGTCATTCTACCGCTGTACTACAGGTACTCTGGTGGAGGGAATTTCTGGTTTGGACTCGGAAATGGCTAAACGTCACTTTTGACGTCAGACTTAACAAGCTAGACAATGGCAATCGTTCAGATCATGTGTCCGAGTGAAATATAAACAAATGTGTGCGTGTGTGCGTGTGTGTGTTTGAGAAAAAGACAGAGACAGGGATGTGTGAGCAGTATAGAGTAGGCCTATGTAGAGATGTATTTGTAGAAATGCACTGTAGTAGTGTATAGCATATTTTACATTTAGCCTACATTTAAATTGAAGGGGCCCTATACTTGCAATGTATTTTACATAAGACGGAGAATACCTATTAGGATACAATGATTGACTGATATGAGACTATGTTACATATTTGTTTGTGGCCGTAATACATAATTTCTGCGATGCATTATTCAGACTTTCTGAGCTGCGTCTTATTGGAACAGACATGAACGCCGACTGGTTTGCCATAGAAAGGCGCCCCTTGGTGGTAGAGTTGTTCATTGTTAATTTTCATTGTTCATTGTTAAAGACATAATCTGGAATTTCTTTTGCTGTTCAATACCGATTTAAATGTATGATATACCCATTGATTCTTGATTGATTGATTGATTGATTGATTGATTGAAAACCTTTATTGTCCCCAATGGGGAAATTTTGTTGTCAAACAGCTCAGTTAGGGCAGAAAACATTCAGTACAGAAAACAGAAAAACATTCAATAAAAAACATAAAACAGTGCAGGCTCAATAAGTAAAAAGTTCCAAAAGTTCCATCTCCAGGTCTCCCCCACCCTGCAGGGCCTGGTTGTAGAGTCGGAGTGCAGCTGGAATAAAGGACTGTCCAAATCTTTTTGCACTTTGACGGGGGAGAACAAATCTGTGGCTGAACTTGCTCCTCATCCCTGCCAGCTCGCAGTACATCGGGTGGGAGGGATTGGCCAGCATGGCCGCCAGTTTTTTCCCCATCCTCTGTTCTGCCACCACCTCTAGGCTGTCCAGCCCGGTCCCCACCACAGAGCTGGCCTTCTTCACCAGTTTGTTTAGCTTCGCAGCATCCCTGGCACAGATGTTTCCACCCCAGCAGGCCACGGCGAAGAACAGAACGCTGGCAACCACCGACTGGTAAAACATTTGCAGCAGCTTGTTGCAGACACCGAAAGACTCTAGAAGAATATGACTTATAAGTGCCATTAAATTAAGTGCAACTGTTTAAACTGATCATAACCGAAAATATACGATACAGATTATTATTTTTAACAAACACTTTATATCTTTGAAACATGTTTAAAACTGTAATTTCAATATTATGGACTGTTAGTATGTATTACTCTGTGTATGAATTTGAGAGTAGCCACATTTCCCCAGCCCCATCTCTTAACTGGACAGAGGTTAAAATAGAGGTTCTAAGCTTTAATTCAATGTGTTATTTTTTCAGATTGTTTCACAACTTTTTTATACATAGTATTATAGTAGTATTATACAAAAGTATTGGAAAATTGTCTTGACAGGTGTTTCTGTTTAGTCAGGTGTGTTTTGTCACATAATTTGTGCAAGCA
The DNA here is from genome assembly GCF_963989245.1 of Nansenia antarctica. Taxonomy (NCBI): domain Eukaryota; kingdom Metazoa; phylum Chordata; class Actinopteri; order Argentiniformes; family Microstomatidae; genus Nansenia; species Nansenia antarctica. The sequence continues at coordinate 49,224,997 of NC_137676.1, forward strand.
TAAGAGAGCTGTCAATATCTAGTACTGATTCTAGGCTTTGCATTTGCCTTTGGAGTCTGTCAACATGAGGACCAAAGAGAGTCAAGGGAGCTATTATGAGGCTGAAATATCAGAATATCTAGAAAACCTATCAGAAACATAGCCAAAACCTTAGACTTACTCAAATCAATTGTTTGTAACATCATTAAAAAAGAAAAAAAAGCACTGGTGAGATCAGCAACAGCAAAAGGGCTGGTATAGGCCAAGGAAGAATTCTAACAGTGGATGGATAAAGAATGCTCACCATAATTAAGAAAAAACCCAAACAACTGTCCCACTGATCAGGAACAATGTCCAGGAGGTAGGTGAATGTGTCAGAGACTACCATCCACAGAATACGTCGACCGCCAAGCTACAAAAGCTTTGCTGCAAGGTACACCTGTGTGAAGTGGAACATTTGGAGAAAAAAGGACCTGCCCAAGATTTACAGCATACCACCTCATCAAAGTGGTGGGGGGGTGCTATGGTACTGGCTAACTGGTCTTAATTAAGGATGGTATTGCTGACAGCAGAAGTAGAATGTAAACTTAAGTGTACAGAAACGTATTGTCTGCACAAGTATATGGGTCAATGACGTGACATGTACATTTTGTGTCCGAATGTAATATTTTCTAAAATTAACAATTAATATATATACATATACATTATGTTAACTAACACTATTGCTCTCCTTTATTGAATACACAAAGAGTTTATGGTGATTTGTTACAAATTCAGGCACTTTCAGCTCTTTAAAGGGTTGAAAAGTCATTCGGTACAACCGTCCGAACACAAATGCAACCAGCTAATGTGCCATTAAAATATCTAAAATGATATTACAACTATTATATAAACATTCTGGCATGATTTTACAAAGGTTTATAATAATATATTGCAAAATGGTTAAGGATTTTTATGTAGAAATGTTTGCTTTCCTCAAATCACTTTTGTCACAAACATTTTTTTTCACTGATATCATTCGGAGCAACCAATTTCAAGGCACCATTTTGGATCAAATCAACTGATAATCATCATGTGACAGGATATGACATCATTAAGACCCCTGCAGCAGACCCTCTGAGTGAGAAGAAAAGTAGCCAGCTCTCTCTTAAATGTTTGATAAATGCACTTTTCCGCTCCCTGTTATGAATGTCCCCAAATATCATTCGGAACAACCGCTAAAACACACTGAACATGTTGAAATATTTTAGAAAGATATATTTAATATTAATTCATATGTTGCTATTCTTAAGTTCAAGCTCAAGGTCAAGTTCTCACATAAGTAGCTAAACATGTGCCTGTTTTAACTATTTACTTGAAGAAAATAATTCGGTACAACCAAAAAATAATCATTCGGTACAACCAGAAATCTGGTTAAATATAAATATAATGGTTGTACCGAATGATGACAATATATGTTAGTCCTATTTGCACATCTTTGGGTGCAAAATATATAATATATTATTAATGGAAAATGTGTTATACATCATTTAACTTTTTAACCTTTTGCACTTCTGAAAACCTTCTCCGTCACTGACCCAAATACCTCCAAATTAATTGGATGTCACTTCGTCATACAGTAAGATAATGACCCCAAACATACTGCCATAGCAACATGGGAGCTTTTCAGGGGCAAAAAGCAGAAAGTTTAAATACATTTGAACATGAATCTAAGTTCTTGATGATGAAGATTTCAGGCCAAATGACCTGAAAACAAACAACATCTGATGATAATAATAATAATAACTTAAATGTATATAGCGCCTTTCACAAACCCAAGGTCGCTTTACAAGGGAATGGGACAAACGGAACAGAGCCAGAGAGACAAACACACAAAACAAGAAACAGTAAAACAGCAGAATGAACTAATAAGCTGACATGCAGACTATAGGTTGAAAGCAATGGTGAATAGGTGGGTTTTAAGGGCAGCTTTGAATATGTCCAGGGTTGGAGAGTTGCAGATATCCTTGGGCAGAGAGTTCCAGTGGGTGGGGGCTGCCACACTAAAGGCTCTGTACCCGATGGTCCGGAGTTTGGCACTGGGTTGGATGAGGAGGCCCGTGATGGAGGACCTCATAGTTCTGGATGGGGTGTAGTGGTGGAGGAGATTGGAGAGGTACTGGGGGGCCAGGCCGTGGAGGGATTTGTAGGTGAGCAGGAGAAGTTTAAATGTGATGCGGTGTTTTGACTGGGAGCTAGTGCAGACGGGCGACGATGGGGGTGATGTGCTGCCAGGGCTTGGTGCGGGTGAGAACCCTGGCAGCGGAGTTCTGCACATACTGGAGCCCAGGGCTGGACTGGGACAAAAATTAGGCCCTGCCATGTGGCTCAGACCGGCCCAACACAATCGGTCCGACACCGCCGATCAACATGCTGGCAGTCTGAAAGACTAATAATCTAAAAATCTATCGACCTAATCTAAAAAGTGATCTAGCATGGAAGGCTCAGGACAGGCAAAGTAATTGAAGTCCTGAACGTGGCACTCTGTTTCCTCTGTTTCATCTTTTTCTCTCTCCTTTTCCTCTCTTTCCCTGACACTCTGCTTTTCTGGGGAGGGCAGCAGCAGCTCAACCTGGTTCAACAAGACATGGACAGAGAAGTAAACTAACTGGTTGTCAAAATCAGCAAAGTTCTCATTTACATGTACACACAGGCTGCATGATTGCATTATGTTACACCAGAAGCCCAGTCATTTCAAATGGAAAGTTGCAAGACAACATTATTGGGTTGCAGACTGCATGAGTTTTATTTCTCCATGCAATAAAAAGCATTCATTAGTTCTGAACTAGGCTAGTGTAGATTTTTTTTTTATATCTTTTTTTTCCAAATAAAAAGTATTATTAACACCCATTGTTGGTATTGCATTTATGTCAGTGACAGTGATACCTCAACTTGCTAGCTAGCAACAAAATGCAGAACACCCCCATCTAACGTTAGCTATAGAGTCCACAGCCAAGCAGCACTAACGTTACACCACGAGAGAGATCATTGTGTGTGCATGAATTCCAGCCAAGTCCTGGTGAAGCGCAATGCAATCATGCTGCCTGTACGGGTTAGCATAAGTCATAAGACATTCTCTGCTGCTGCTCCCTTAATCTGGCCAATGCAAGCGACTAACATAACTTTGCTTTTGTAAAACCAAGTAACAACATTGCTTACCTCTCTAGCTGTGTCCTCTGTCTCCTCCTCAATTGCTAACGGCACATCAGTGCTAACGTTAGTTAGCGGTAAAGATGTTGCTGTGGCAGCCGCAGCTGTAGTAGGCCTAGCCCCCACAGTCGATGCAGAGAACATATCTGTCAGTTTCTGACATTTTGAGGCATCCTCTGCTAGCTTCTTACTTTTTTTCTCCCTAATTTTCTGGGCACCCCCTTTCACTATCTTATCTACGAACATGAGGTAGAGCAATTGAGCAAGCTGTGCAAGGTTAACAACCTGTTGCTAAACAAGTCAAAGACCCAGGAATTCATCGTAGACTTCAGGAGGAAAAAGTCCGAGATCCTGCCCCTGCTCATCGACGGAGAGAGCGTGGAGATAGTCTCAACCCTCCGATTCCTGGGACACAACATGCGGGATGACCTGGCCTGGAAGGACAACACTAAAGGCACCATCAAGAGGGCACAACAGCGGCTATACACCCTGAGATGCCTCAGGAAACAACACAACAAGAAGGAGATACTGGTGGCCTTCTACCACGGCGCAGTGGAGAGCATCCTCACCTTCGGCATCTCCAACTGGTTCCACAGCTGCACAACAGCGGAGAGAAACGAGCTACAGAGAGTCGTGAGAACAGCACAGAAGATCACCGGCGCCCCCCTCCCCTCTCTGGAGGAGCTGTACAAAACACGCTGTCTCAGGAGGGCCTCCAAGATCTCCAAGGACCCGACCCACCCTGGGCACGAACACTTTGTCAAGCTGCCCTCGAACAGGAGGTACAGGACCCCGGCCGCTAAGACAAACAGACTGAAGAACAGCTTCTACCACAGGGCCGTCAAGGCCCTGAACACAGAAAAGGCCTAAGTTCTGGGCCCAGGACAGTCCGGACGGATTGTATGGCAGCTAGTGCTGAGGCACAAACATGTACATTTTCAAGCCTGCAAACTGTGACACTTTAAAATAATGTGAAAAAAGACTTTCTTGTGCAATATGACAACCCTAGTTGACTATCTGTGCAGTATAGTACAGTGGATTGTGTACATAGCCTTTATTGATGTAAACCAGCTCCTTACCTTCTTGTGATTTTATGCATCTATGCTTTTTCTAAAATGTGTTTCTTTTTCCTTTCCTAAACACCAGGGGAGCCTCCCCTCCTAAATTTCGTTGTTTGGTACCTGTACTGTAGCAATGACAAATAAAGTCTATCTATCTATCTATGACACTGTACTTGGGTTGTCGGCCGAGGGATCAGAGTGGGGGAGGGGGCCGATGGACAGCAGGGCCTAAGCATGTGATTGGGCCAGCCCATGTGTTAGTATAAACGGGGGCCGCCGCTTGATTCAGCGTTAGTTGATGCCGCGCTATTTTGGGCCGAGCTAGTTTATTATTTTTTTTTATTTTTTTTTGGGGGGGGGGGGGGGGGGGGGTGTCAGGCGGCCCGACCGGCCCAAAACTAGCGCGGCCCATCTGCCAGCGGGCAGAAAGATTGTATGGCCAGTCCAGCGGTGCTGGAGCCTGTCCAGGGCAGTGTCTGGTAACCCTGACAGGACTCCATTACAATAGTCCAGGCGGGAGGAGATGAAGGCATGGATGAGGGTCTCTGTGACGGAGTCTGACAGAGATGGCCAGAGTCTGGCGATGTTCTTGAGGTGGAAGAAGGCGGATTTAGTGATGGATTTGATATGTGACTGGAAAGACAGAGTGGAATCCAGAATGACACCCAGGTTGAGGACTTCAGGGGATGGGGAGATGGAGCAGCCATCCACCTGAAGGACGAGATCTCCAACCTTCTCGAGCAGTGCCGGGGGTGCCACAACCATTTAACCTGTTTTCTTGTTGAGTTTGAGTAGGTTAGAAGTCATCCAGTTTTTTATTTCTTTAAGGCAGTTGATGAGTGACTGTGGGGGGAGTGGTGTGGATGGTGAGGTGCTGAGATACAGCTGAGTATCATCAGCGTAACAGTGAAAGTTGAGTCCATGGCGGCGGATGATCTGACCGAGTGGGAGCATATAGATAGTGAAGAGGAGTGGACCGAGCACAGAGCCCCGAGCACCATGGATGACTGGGACTGGGGGGGAGCTGGAACCATTGATGGTGACAAACTGTTCCCGGTTGGTGAGATATGACTGAAACCAGAAAAGGACCGTACCGGTGAGGCCTAGATCGTCAGATAGGCGGTTGAGGAGGATTGAGTGGGAGATGGTGTCAAAAGTTGCTGAACGGTCAAGGAGGATGAGTAGGATGAGTAGGCTGATGCGGCGAGCGGCGGCAGCAATCGTTGGTGAACTTGATGAGGGTGGTCGCTGTGCTGTGGCGTGTTTTGAAGCCGGACTGAAGGATCTCAAAGAGCTTATGGTTGGACATGTTCTGCTGGAGTTGGTCGGCCACTGCTCTTTCCAGGATTTTACTGAGAAAAGTAAGGTTGGAGATTGGCCAGAGGTTCTTAGGTCTGAGGTCCAGTCCGGGTTGCAGTACATGCCTCGCAGAGCATCACCAGAGAAGATACCCAGTCTGGTGGGGTCAATGGGTCACAGACTTCAGGATTGTCGACCAACTACTAATATATTATTATATTATATTTACAATATTTTATACAATATTTGGAAAGTTATTAGTTTATACTATACTGAGTATAAATAGTATAGTATCCCTGAAAATCGTGGGACATGTTTTTTCTTTGAAAGCTGAGAATTTACTTTGGCCACATAGTAATTGTTTGATTTCAAATCCAAACCATTGAAGTATAGAGCTAAAAGAAGACAACATGTTTCCTCTTTCCGATACTTATGTAGGACACTTTTTTCCTTATTTATTTCAACAACTAGATCTTAATTTCAACAACTAGACCAGATTAAAGTGGACTAAACAAAACTATAGATCTAGTTTGGTGAACTATTCCCACGGACATAGGTGGATTATCAATTAGTGTTTCATAATGGTTTTATTTGTTTAGTTTTTTTCTCTCAAATATTCACCTTGTTCGTTCTGTCTTGCATTTGAAGTGCAAATAAAACAAAATGGTTAATTATGGGGCCACTACATGTGTAGTGCATTTTGTTTCAGTTTATTTTAATAACAATACCCTTAGTAGGCATGTGTTATGAAAAGGTTTGAACTAGGCCTAAGTATTAAATGCAGTTCGTGTTTCTGTCACTAGAGAGAACCAGATAGCTGCATATTGCATAATGTACCGCCTCAACGCCCATTGTGGCGAGCTGGTTGAAGATTCCTTCTTTTGATGGTCGAGATGGTAACCAAGGTAATTGAGCAGATAAAGAAGGTAATTGAGCAAACAATATCTTAACATGAGTTATTTAGAATAATGTACAATGGTGTATAGCTCTGACGTAGTATGCTGTATCTGATTTGTGGTCTAAAAAGGTGCCTTACCGAATTGGGTTTGTATACACAGCTTTGAAGATTCCCAATGTCTTTGACACATGGAGACATTTTCCTCTGATCAACTTGAGTGTTGCAGGCGTTTGACTGTATTGTAAGTACATTGGCCTAGGACATGTTTCCCATAGCCTATTTAACATTTCAAGCTTCCCAAGAAGAGAATTGTAGTCGGCATCGTATTCGGCGTATGTGTCAATGCGTAAGGCGTACACAGGAACGCTTTAACATAAATCTTCGAGCGCCTGCCAAGATTAATTGGATGTCTCATATTCAGAGTACGTGAAATAATGATGTGTTTGACACGAATCACGCACATGTCATGAGAATATGGCAGGGCATGTAGATAATTACAGGGTGCTAGCACTGTTTGGGGACTGAGCAGGAATCGCTGCCAACATACACACCTGCAAAACACCTTGTGCCTGAGGCTAAAGAGACAGTCATCACTGTCTGTCTGTCTGTCTGTCTCCCCCCCCCCTCCATCTGTCTCTGTCTCTGTCTCTGTGTGTGTGTGTGTGTGTGTGTGTGTGTGTGTGTGTGTGTGTGTGTGTGTGTGTGTGTGTGTGTGTGTGTGTGTGTGTGTGTGAGTGTGTGTGTGTGTGTGTGTGTGTGAGTGTGTGTGTGTGTGTGTGTGTGTGTGTGTCGCTCTCTCTCTCTCTCTCTCTCTCTCTCTCTCTCTCTCTCTCTCTCTCTCTCTCTCTCTCTCACACACACACAACTTTTCTTTTTTCACTGGTGAATTGTTGCCAGTTTAGCTGTGGGTGATGAGAGATTTAACAAGTTTATACCAAGCTGAGCCTCACAGTTTGTTTAGATTGGTGTTATAGAATGGGTAATTAAGCTTAAGAAAACACAGTGAATAGCTAAAGAATGCGGAAAATGATTTCAAGAGAGGTGTGGTATTACAGTTCATCTCCTTTCAACAATTAGTTGGTTGCACTGGTTCAAGTGTACTGTAACTTTTTTAGCTACTTCTTCTGTAGACCTATGTGTTTAATTCAAAGTAAGTCTTAGACCAATTTGAACTTTTCAGTATCCCTGAACTTTTCAGTATCCCTTTTTTCCTCACAAGGTCAGTTTTATGCACAGGGAGAAGGAGGAATGGAAAAGAGGACCTTTCTTTCTGAGCTCACAGATTTTCAGTAATTACAGAATCACTTCAATATGTTGCTCTCTGGCTGCCTTCGAGCTGCCCCCACCACCCCTCTCTTCCCCAGTGTTCGAGCTCTTTCACTATTTTTCCCCTCTTTCAGTTTCTTCCTCCCCCACTCCGTCTTTCTTTGCTATAGCTGTCTTCTTTCTCCCCACCACTCAGAGCAATTTTGCAAAACCACTGCTTAAACAAAGTCTATCTTAATCAGAACATCCTGGCACATTTGGCAGTGGGCTGCACTTGTGGTGATTCAATTAGAGTGAGCTAGCCAGAGAGAGAATGCGCCTGCGCTCGATCGAGAGAGAGAGAGAGAGAGAGAGAGAGAGAGAGAGAGAGAGAGAGAGAGAGAGATGGGGAGGGGAAGTGGAAGAATACTAGAGAATGAAAAGAGGAATGAAAAAGAATGTGGTTTTGCTGAAAGAATTCAGGCAAAGCAAGAGGCAGAACGGAGTACAGGAGGGAGAGGTGGAAAGAAAAAATTAGGCAGAAAGAGGGAGCACTAGAGTAATACTTTTTGACAGAGGTGGGTTCAGAGAGGGTTCATGGTGACATCATGGCTGATTTTTTAAGAAAGTATAGACAGGAGAGCCATTCACCTTTCATTGGACACACATGTTAGGGAATAGGCTATGTGCTCATGTACAGGCACACATGGCGCTAACTGTGTGGACAACCTAACATTACACCCCAACACACGCACACACGCACACACACACACACACACACACACACACACACACACACACACACACACACACACACACTCACACACACACACTCACACACACACACACACACCGTCAATGAGCTTTGTTCATTCACAGTTACAAACATACTTACTGGACTGTAAGTAACTGTGACTAATACACACATACAATTCTCCTATGCTCCTAAAGCATCTCATTTACCTTTGAGTTGTATTCCTCCGTGTATGTTTTTACTTCATGGCAGTTGGACTGGACTATGTGCGTTTTGCCAGAACGAATGAATGAGCTCCTTCATTTCACAGGATGTGTATTTAACTCTGTAACTAAAAACTGACTATGTGTAAGTGAGTGAGTAAGTGTATATTTGTGTGTGTGTGCGTGTGTGTGTGTGTGTGTGTGTGTAGGCCTTTGTGTATTTCTCTAAGTCTGTGTGTGTGTGTGGTGTGTGTGTGTGTGTGTGTGTGTGTGTGTGTGTCTGTGTGTGGTGTGTGTGTGTGTGTGTGTGTGTGTGTGTGTGTGTGTGTGTGTGTGTGTGTGTGTGTGTGTGTGCGTGCGTGCGTGTGTTAGAGAGAGGGGGGGTTGGCAGGAGTGCGCGTGCCTGCCTTGCGTCCCCTACATGTCTCAGTACGGCACCAAACTTCACATGACATCAATCTGAATGCAGGGAAATAGTGATCTCATTATAGGCATCTTGTTCCTGATTAAAACCTGCCGCAGCCACCACCAGCCCTCTTTTCCCCTCCACCCCTCCCTTTCTACCCCTCCATTTCTACCCCTCCACCCCTCCCTCTCCCTCCCTCCCCCCTCAACCCCTCCCTTTCCCTCTTTCTAACCCCCCCTCTCTTTTTAACCCTCTCTCCCCCCTCAACCCCTCCCTCTCTCTCTTTGGACCCCCCCTCTCTCTAACTCTCTCACCCCCCTCTACCCCTCCTTATCCCTCTTTCTAACCTCCTCTTCCCCCCTCTCTTTTTAACCCTCTCTCTCCCCCTCAACCCTTCCCTCTCTCTCTTTCTATTCCCCCCCCTCTCTCCAACCCTCTGTCCCCCCTCTACCCCTCCCTCTTTGTCTTTCTAACCCCCTCTACCCCTCCCTCTCTCTCTTTCTACCCCCTCACTCTGCAGCCAGCCTGAGGCTTATACACTACTATGGTTTCTAAAATGCAAATAGGTAGACTCTAAAGTGGAAACACAAGCTTGAACACACTATTTTCATGAATATTGTATGTCTTGAAAAATACACCCATTCAGTCAACAAAGCCACAAACAATGACAGCCCATATACTGTGGCATGAAGCATTGTCTAGACTGTAGATTCTTTGTCACAGACAACTGTGTCAGGATTAATGATGCCAGTATGGCGGTTATGATGTCACTGCCATGAGCAAATTATAACCCAATACTGATGAGGCCATGGGCCATTTTCCCAGTGCTGCCCAGTGAGAGAGGGCAAGAGATAGCACTCTGATCTATCTTCATTATCCCCCACTCTGCAGTCTCCCAGACACAAAGATCATAAATCTCACCCTGCAGCACACTCCGCTGACACTGAAACACAAACACTACTAACCTCTGACCTCCCTGCTGCTACTGGCCACACACACACACACACACACACACACACACACACACACACACACACACACACACACACACACACACACACAGCAGGCATACAATTCCATATACTGTATATCCTTTAGTTGTGACAGCACCTCATATTATTGTGTAATGGTAGCATATGATTTCATGTTTGGCTTTGTTTTAAGAGTCATGGAAATGCTAAAAATTCACTGACTTGATAACAGTGTACGGTACTCAGGGTTTAAGTTGTGAAGGCAAAGCTAGCATTTAGTGTTATCTCGAATGTCAGTATTTACATGGATATTCATTTAGTAGTAATTATAGACTTTACTGCACTATATCAACAGCTTTTATGAATGCCTCCCACTTAAATCCTTATAACCAACACCTAAATGTAAACTTGATAAAGATCAGCCAAGTTTTGGTGCACTTTTGCTCTGTGGTTTAGAAAACCACTTCCTATCAATGAGGTACTCACGTGTAAGGATTTGATACCAACCTTGTACAGTGACTTTCTCACATGCCTGTCCATTGACTTAGGCTATGTCGCCTACTGTATGTATCAGTCATTAGACATCATGGTATAGATACATTTCCAATGACTATTCCTCCAAATGCAGAACAATGCAGTCATGCTGCTGTGTACGTTATGAGCACACAGGGACACATTGCTGGACTGAAGAGGCAGAGCTTTTATGTGATTATGATGGCTGACATGGACATGATTTGATTAAGGAGACATATTGAGGTCAGGGTATGTGAGGACATGCACTATCACAGACCAGTCCAAGAGATTCAGGAAGAAGGACCTAACAGTAGTTTAGGAGGAATATTTGGGTAGGAAGAGGAGACAAATATTAGTCAATGAGGATTAGGACAACAGCAAGTATTATAGTAAGTAGAATTATAAACCTATGGTTCCAACTGGCCATTCATTACAGGACACAATGCAGTTCTATGGCAGATGGGATATTTTTGGGAGAAGGTGAAGGTGGGTCCATGTGTTGTAATGCTTAAAGTGACTGCTTAATCATCATTATTGTATGAATTTTGCAGAACTCAAAAGTGGCCTAATGTCAAGATGAGTTAATGTTCCATGCCATCTAATATGAAGATCCAGCTTTATGATTCAATCCCCCCCAAAATCATTTATTCAGTACTATCTATTCCATTCATTTGGGGTTGAGGCATATACTGTAGCTGGATCAACCCAACCAATAGTGTACCAACCAATGTACTCATCTTGACATTA
>NC_137676.1:49241261-49246261 GCF_963989245.1 Nansenia antarctica
TTTCAGAGGGTAGTAGTTATTGTGGCATTGATGTTGTAAGCAAAGTATGTCTGTCGGGTGCCAGGAGCAGGCCCATGTCAAACTAGTTTGAGCTGATGGAATGTGGGACTGTTTAGAGGGGGTGGATCATCTGTCAATGGCAGTGTCTGAGAGCTATTTACAAGCTGTTGGTACAGAGACTCAGAGCTGTCAGTTTTAACTCTCCTATAAACTGTGTTGACGATATCTGTTTCACAGCCAATATTTTTCATGCCAACCACAAGCTCAAATTACAGTTTCATTATCCTTTGTCATTATTATATTCTCATGTTTACTAATGTGGCCAATTGAGGCATTTTTAGAATGTGCTTTAGAAAAGTGTTTCCCATGGTTAATAGTTGTTTACTATACTATGTTGACTAGGTTTGGTTACTTATCCTTGTTTGGCGGTATTTAGTGTTTCGCCCCAACTATGACCCATGATCAGAGTTACTTTACAGTGGTGTTGTTGCTGAATATAAATCAAACATGTTTTATAATGTTTTGTTCACTTTCTAGATCGTGTGCATGAAAGACATGCATCATTGGGAACAATGAACATGAGTAGGCAAGTCTGTGTTGGAAAATTAGAGAAGTCTTGATGATGGTGCCAAGCTTTCATTCCCTAGCTATATGGTAGATATTGGCTTAGATCATCTATCTCGAGGCTGGGATTTGAGTATTTCCAAAATCCCTCAGGTAAAGGTTTTGACTTGCCTGTCTGCCCATTTGATTGACAGTTGCCTTTCTGTGAGAAGAGATGTCTCCATGGCAAATGAAACATGGTAGGAGTGAGGTTGAGGAGAGCCTTGTAAACATTCAGTTATGTTTTTTCAAACTTTTGTTAGTAAATAAAAAGTGCTGATTGAATACTGTTCTTAACGTAACGACATACTCTAAAGACAAATTAAAGTTCTGCTCTAAACTAGCTATTATGTTACCACAAAGAGTGAGGTATGACTGAGGAGAGATTTGTGTTTTGGTTGATGAGAAACATTAAACAAACACACAACAACTCTGGCACCCTGAAGCCTGGAGTACTGTAGATACGCAGAGTAATCGCCCGTGGTCTCTTCTGCTGAGTAAAAACCATCTCCTTGGGTTCTGTGGTGTACGGCTTCCTGTGGTGCTGTGATTTATTTGTTATGTTTCATTGCAGCACTTTATGGCCAGAGGGGTTCCATCACACCAGTTAAGGCACAATTGTTGTTTTGCTCACAGAGGATTTGATATCCTTTGTTTGACTGACATTTAATCTGTGAGAACAATTTGCTCTCTCTTCTCTCATTCTCTCTCTCTCTCTATTCTCTCTATTCTCTCTCTCTCTCTCTCACTCACTTCATCTCCCTCTCTTTCTCTCTCTCTCTCTGCTGAAACCAAACTCCTCACCAAACAAGAGTAACTCTTTCTCTCTCTCTCTCTCTCTCTCTCTCTCTGCTTGCCTCATCGTGTTGCCTAACCTCAAAATCATAACATCAATTGATTTCATTCATTACGTACTGTAGCACTTCTCTGGAATAGATCAATGGATTATGTCAAATGTAACCAATCTGTCTTGTTAAGCATGATGAAGTGCTGACACGTTTGTCTTTAGTATTCACAGAAAACAACTAAAACAAACTAAAAATGCTACAGTTTACCTCCTAGGTACTAAAAGATGGATAGTCCTTACTGTGGTCCATATCCACACCCATAGCTGGCTGTGCAGCTGCCTGCCTTCTGCCTCCTGTGTGCCCCCCAGACTCTGGGGAGGCCCTCCATGCCCATTTGGGCCCAGGCTGAGGGGGGATGAGGTCACTCCAAATTCCCCATCTCCCCTTATAGCCCCAAACCACTGCGCCAAGCGGGCTCAGCCTACCACAGGGCCCAGCCAGCCCCAACATAAAAAACACAAATGGGTCTGTAAAAAAGCTGCTCGGCTGATGTGACTCATTAAAAAACGCTGGCGCCAAGTCTTTTATTAATTCATTATTGCGTGTTTGGGGAGAGAGAGGGAGAAGGGATCAATTTTCAGTGGGTTCCTCTTTAAATGCTGCTCTGGTTATTTCCTTTCTTTCTTTCTTTCTTTCTGTCGTTCTTTCTTTTTTCCTTTCTCGCCCCCCTGCCACTCTCTCTCTCTCACCCTCTCTCTCCCTCATGCTTCACCTACGCATTAGGTTGTCTGCTGCTGCTTTGATAGAAACCAAGGCAGTGACAGGTATTGAGATTATGTGTTAATGCAGAAAGACACTTCACCAGTTGACTGATGTGCTTCCCTCCAGATCCCTGGGTTCAGGTACCTCCCTTCCAGCAGACTGTGGAGCTCAGTGCTGCCTCTCATCAGCCTGCTGGAAGGACGGATTGATGTGGTGCTGTTTCTGTCTCCTCCAGACTTCCTCTGGGAATATGTGCAGCACATGCCTGCAGTGATGCCCTGTGCTGTTCTGTGCTGTAATCTTCTCTCTCTCCCAACACTGACAGACTGAACACACCGATGTTATGGGTCTAGGCCCGAGTTCATGAGGCAGATACCCAAACAGGGCAAAGACAGGCCAAGTCCACACATGCACATGCACACACACACGCACGCACATGCACGCACGCATGCACGCATGCACACTCCCTCACTCCCTCACTCCCTCACTCACTCTCTCTCTCTCTCTCTCTCTCTCTCTCACACACACACACACACACAGGAAACACACAGATTATGGGCCTGTGTTGTTAGGAGTTTTTGTTTTTCCAGTCTGGACCCCCTCACCCACTGTGAAATCTTGAGTGATGTTCTCGTGTGTTGGCCACACTGGTGGAACGTCTCCACAGGGTCATGGCAATGGTTGTACAAGCAGCAGAGAGAAAGAGGGGGCGGGGAGGGGGGGCTGATGGAGTGGAGAGTAGATGAGAAACAGTTGAGAGAGAGAGAGAAAGAGAGAGAGAGTCGGGGGGGGGGGGGGGGGGGTGGCAGTATGGCTGTGTTGGCAGTATGGGGGTGGGTGCCTATCGGCTGCTGCTCCTTCCTGAAACGTGGCCACCCGAGCCTGCCTGGGCTCTGGATGCACATGTGGAACAGTTTACTGTAATGGAACTCTAAATTAGTGGTGGTTTGAAGCTGCCTGCAGCAGTGGGGTGTAATTAACTGGCTCTGTTGAAAGAGTAAGAGCCAGAAAGAGAGAGAGGCAGAGAGGGAGGGAGAGCAGTGGAAAGGCAGTGGGGGGACCATGTGTGTGTGTGTGTGCGTGTGTGTGTGTGTGTGTGTGTGTGTGTGTGTATGTGCTTGCACATGTGTGTGTAACTGTGTTGGAGCTTGTGTGTGTGTGTGTGTGTGTGTGTGTCTGTGGTGTGTGTGTGTGTGTGTGTGTGTGTGTGTGTGTGTGTGTGTGTGCATGTCTGTTTGTGTGCCTGTATGTGTGTGTCATATGTGCGTGTGTGTAAGTGAGTGCGTATGTGGAAAGATCTTTCTCTTTCCTAGGCAGGGAGCCACCCCTTAGTGCCCCCCAGTGCCCAGACTCTGTCACTGTGCCTCAGTGTGTTTCACTCAGTTCAGCAGTTCAGCGGTTCAGCCTCAGATCTTTTTTTCCTCTTTGTTTATACCGAATTCATTACCGAGATCTTTCCCTGCCTTTTTTTCCTCAATTCACAAGCCACAGCAGTTCCAAAAAGTGTTGAATTCCTTGGCTCTGCTCTTTCTCAAAACCACATTTCAAAAACAAGCCGCCTCATACCACCCTCTCATATGAGTGTGTTAGACTGACTTCAAGGAAAACAAAGTGTTAGAAATGGAGGAAGAGGCATCAACAGTTAGGCGGGCAACTCTCTCTCTTCTGCCCCCGCCCTCTCTCTCTCCCCTCACCCCCCCCCCCCTCTCTCTCTGTACCTCATGGTTTGGACCCCGTGTCTGGGCCTCTGGTCCCGGGGGAGTGAGGCAGAGAGGCAGGCTGCTGTGTTAGGCTGGCAGCATGAACAGAGGAGCTCTTTATTGTGGAGTTCTGGTGATTTAAATCATATGGCATAGCCTGGAATCACTGCAAAAGTTTGGAAGCCTTTCAAAACTGCAGAAAAAAAAGAGCTCCCTCTCTCTCTCTCACACACACTCTCTCTCTCTCTCTCTCTTTTTCCCCCCTCCCACCCTCTCTCTTGTTCTCTCTCTCTCTCCCACTAACTTTTTCCAAACTACTCTATTATTTTCTTTCCCTCTACTTGTTTTTTTTGCATTTTCTTCTTCAACTCACTCCTTGGGTCTCACATCTCTATTTGTGCTGACTTCTGTCGCTTCTCCCTTCCCCTCCACCCCACGTTTTCAACATATCTGTTTTTCAGTTGTTATG
Organism: Nansenia antarctica; assembly: GCF_963989245.1. Lineage (NCBI taxonomy): Eukaryota > Metazoa > Chordata > Actinopteri > Argentiniformes > Microstomatidae > Nansenia > Nansenia antarctica. Next base: position 49,245,584 of record NC_137676.1, read on the forward strand.
AAGTTTGCACATCCCTCTCAAATATTGTTTGGAATAAACTATTTGATTTCCCAGAACTCAGAAGGGTCCAACTTCAGAGTTGATGTAAGGTGAACTGTGTTTGTGGCATTATGAGGATGATCTGGACACGACTTCTGATGTTATTATGATGTTGGGTGCCAACATTATCAAAATAACTTATTCTCAAACAATTGTGTAGACATATGATGACAATTTTCCTTTTTTGTGTTTTCTCAAAGGTGCATCGTATGACTATTCTGAGGTGGAACCAATACTTTACTCAACCAGTCAGAACACTCGGTCCACACCCAGCCCGACATCCTGAGTACCTTAGGAGGAAGTGGAATTCCAAGTTTTCCGGAGAAGTCCAGGTGGTGTGAATGAGACCCTATTAACCAGCCGCCTGAGAACGTCTGTCTGGAATACCACATTACTGTGAGTCTCTGGGTGCTCTATTACCATGGCTACCAACAGGGAACGACAGGTGGGCCACATGACGGGTTTCCCACCTGCTGTGTACCCATTTGCCTTCAACTCCATGAGAAGCCACTCCCCTTTCGACCTCCTGGCCAATAGCAGCCTGTTTGGGAGATTCGGCGCTGACCTTCCCAAAGAGATGGCTGCACTCTGTAAGTAAAGTTCATCATTCATATCATCATCATATACCCTTTTTAATCC
>NC_137676.1:49251261-49253761 GCF_963989245.1 Nansenia antarctica
TATTGGTTTTAATTTTTTATTAAGTGTAGCCCCCTCTAGTGGTTGTGGCCCTAAGCGACCGCTTAGTCCGTTTATGCCTTGGGCCGGCCCTGCTCCGTGAGTACAAATGGAGAGACACAGAGCAGCATTGAAACACGATTTATAATCTAGCCTATGGAAGCCTATGGAAGTCTAGATAGGATTGATCAGGGACGCCAGCTCTGGTCCTCTAGTTGCCTGTGTGTCATTGGCTGTATGTGTTTTCTATGAGCTGTCCTATTTGGCCTGTGGCTGGGTTCATCACTGTGACTAGAGCCTCTTATGGCATTGATAAACAGCGCTGCAGCGTCTGCCATCCCAGCTCTTTCATCTCCCTGGGCGACCACTAGCCTCTGGATGACAGCTCCTAGAGGCTCGGTTAGCTTTTGGAAATCGATTCCCCTTACATTGGTCTGTTTTTCACAAAACTAAAACTGGCCGTGACTCAACTGGGAAAAAAACACAAGAGTCCTACTCTCTGTTTCCAGACAGTTAAGTGAGGGTCCTACTCTGTTTCCAGACAGTTAAGTGAGGGAGTTTGGTGAATTTCGTAGCAATTGGAATATCAGCCCCAGAGGATATCCCTAAACCCTGCAGGCTTAAACTGTCCTCTGAGTTCTGCTCTCTTTTCCTCTCGCCTCTCTCCTCTCTTTCTCTGTCTCACCTCCACCCTCCACCATGGATTTTCTCTCGTTATCCCTCTATGCCAGCGTGAGCCAAAAGTGCACAGGGCTGGAAAGTGCTGAGAAGTGCTAGTGTCGTGTTGTGTTGCTGGTGTTAATGGAAAGTGAAAGGGGTTCAAGCGGTGTTAAGGGGAGAGGCCACATAGTGTACTGGAGCCTCCAACATGATGACAGATGAAGATAGAGGGGCCACTATGAAAAGTGGGAGGGGTTTGATTTTACCCACTGGGCACGTGCGAGATGTGGACCGGGCAATGGTGAAGAAGGAGGGGAGGGGCCTATCGCAAGGTGGGAGGGCACACACTGGGTGGGCGGAGCTTGAGCAATTGGGCATGGGCATTGGGGGGGGTTGTTTTTTGGCTAGCCAACTACACACAACTAAAACACGGGGAGCAAAAAGTCATGACAGAGAGAAAGAGAAAGAGAGAGAGAGAGAGAGGGACAGAGAAAGAGAGAAAAAGAGAGAGAGAGAGAGAGAGAGAGAGAGGGGGGGGGGGACAGAGGGGGACAGAGAGAGAGAGAGAGAGAGAGAGAGAGAGAGAGAGAGAGAGAGAGAGAGAGAGAAAGACCTTGCTGAAAGATGGCCAACTCTGATAATGTTCTGAAAAGTAGCTATGTTCAGCTTTTGTGGGACAAGCATGTGAACAGAGGCGAACATGATGGCTGAGATGGGGTTTTTCTTCACATAATTCAGCCCTCACTTTCCCTGTGTCTCCCCAGAGTGACATTCTCTGATATGTTGGAGAGATATATTGTGAGAGTGAGTTAGATATGTGGATAAGATTACATGTCTTTTCAGAGCCGAACATGTGTATGACGCCGCTCTAGGTGGAACAGATGATGGATGTGCTGGAAATGGCATGTTAGGATTGTTGGGTGATGATACTGTCGGCACACACAAACTACTATTAGCATACTGGCTTGTCTTGGTTTCATGTGTGTGTGTTTATACTGTAAGTATATTTATGGTTCTGTTCTCTCAATTCTGAATATACGTACTTTTGTAAAAGTTTGTACTTTTTCCATTGTTTGGTATGTGTCCATGTTTGTGTCAGTAGGAAATGGTGTGTGTGTGTGTGGGTGCGTGCGTGCATGTGTGCTTGTGTGCACGTGTGTGCGTATGTGTGTGTGTGTGTGTGTGTGTGTGTGTGTGTGTGTGTGTGTGTGTGTTTGTGTAACTTGAAGCTGGCTGCAGTGGGAGGGAGAGTTGGAGTGGTGTTCTATGTCTCTATCATCACTGGCAATCTGTTTCAGCACGTCCACACACTGCACACATGTTCACATCAGCAATGGAAAGCTAGACATTCCTTCCAAAATCACCATGCCAAGTTCTGCACATACTGTAGGCACACCGACCTGCCTCTGCTTATATACTCACACTACACTGACTTGTTGGTTGCTGTCGATGACTGTGTACAGAAGAAGTGGCAATAATATGTTGTATTCGTTTTATCTGTAATTAACATCAAAGTGTTGAAGAGTAGTAAAACTTTCACATGATTCACATGAACTCTACATCAGGGTTGGTGGATGGAGTACTAAATCAGTACTTTCTTTCTTTCTTTTTGGATAAAGAGACAGAAAATCGTTTTTGAAGATGTGTAATATGACGGATTGAGATGATAAAAGTCGCTGTCTCTTTGATACTTTAAAAAAAGCAGTTAGGAAGAATGTGTCTCTATCACAAAGAATGATAAAAGAGGAGCAACCAAGCATCTGAAGGATAATTACAGAAAACAAAGCAACACCACACAGCAAGAACACTATTACATTAAATGAAATGCACCATACAATGAAAA